>NC_066526.1:20302141-20452141 GCF_024679095.1 Eriocheir sinensis | reverse complement strand
GTGTGTGTGTGTTTCTCAGGCGGGTGGCGGGCTGGGTATTTAGAGAAAGGGCAAGACAACCTATCGGAAACCGAGCCCCGATATCCGATATTGAGATATTCGGGACGCAGCTCGCGGCCTGAAAGCCACAGTTAGGCGGCCGATCCTTTGCGCCGCGCTCATTCTTGCCTGCATCCTCACCTCCTTCCTCGCTCCTCCCCCCTTCTTGCATCCTCGTTGTCCCCCTCCTTGGTTCCGCTCTATATTTCTTTACCTTGTCCTTTTAAACCTTCAAAAATACTATAATTTCTCTTATATATCCTTATTTTGACCCTTCTTTAGTTGCCTCATTCTCCCCTTTCTAACCTCTTGTATTTTCACCCCCCCCCCCTCTCCTCCCCCCTCCTTTCCTCCTCGTTGTCCCCCTCCTTGGTTCCGCTCTTTAATTCTTTACCTTGTCCTTTTAAACCTTCTATAATACTATCATTTTTCCTACGTATCCTTATTTTTCCCTTTTTTAGTAGCCTCATTTTCCCCTTCCCATCCTCTTTTTTTTTTTCTTCTTTTTTTTAATCAAGGGTATAGTAAGAAGAGGAAGTGGGAACCATCCTCTTGTATCTTCATCTTCCCTCTCCTCCCCCCTCCTTACATCCTCGTTGTCCATCACCTTCGTTCTCCTTTGCATTTTCACATATTTGTCTTTATATACACCAAAGAAATACTCTCATTTCTCGCTTGTATCCTTTATTATCCTAGTATCCTCATACTACCTTTTCTTTCCTCTCTCCTTCTATCCTCAGTATCCCTTATCTTTATCTCATCTGCATTTCCTCACCTGTGTCTTTGTAAACCATCAAAAGCAATCAAAAGAAACTCTACCATTCATTAACCATAATCATCATCCTTAAATTTAACATTCTCTCTGGCATATACTTTTGTTGCATATGTATCCTAATTATGAAGGTAATCTTTTCTCCATTAGCTGCTTATATTTGTTCCTTAGGCCAGTGTGTACATTATAATCTTTTTTACAGTCTCCTTTCATTCTTATTCGGATTTGTCTTTTTGATATTTTTTTGTTGCTTTGTGTGTGTGTGTGTGTGTGTGTGTGTGTGTGTGTGTGTGTGTGTGTGTTTTCGCGTCTGTGCTGCATTGCGGAAGTATCATCACCATCATCACCATCATCATCATCATCAGCAGCAGCAGCAGCGGCGGCTCTATTGAAGCGGCAAGACACACACACTAACTCCAGGTCTTGTTCCAGCGACGCGCCATTGGAATTTGCTCTCGTATTGTTTTCTCTTCTTTTCTTCGCCTTCGTGTCGCATCCGCTAAATATCTCGGGTCTGGTTCGGTGTCTGGAGGTGTTGTTGCTGTTGTTGCCCCTCTCTCTTTCTCTCTCTCTCGCTCGCGTTCTTGTACTGTTTATGTGTGTGTGTGTGTGTGTTTGTTAGTGTGTGTTTCCTCATTAAGTCGCGTGCTCAGGGCTAAGCATACGGAGATGAGCACCGCCGCTTTGAGTCTTACGTTGTTTGTCTTTTAACTTCTCTTTTATCTCAGTTATCCCTTTTTTTTCTCTCGTCTTTTCAGTTTTTTTCCACTTCCTGCCTCTTTTATACCAACCCCCCGTCCTCCTCCTCCTCCTCCTCCTCCTCTCATGAATAGGGAACATCAAAGGTCAGGAAGAAGAATATTAAGCTCTCGTCTCAGAATCTTTAGTCTTTGCGGCCCTGAGGTTGTTTTTGTCAGGAAGTGGAGAAAAGACTTTCCTACCCACCCCACCCCCCAACCCACCCCACCCCCGTCTTCGCCCTCTTCTTCTTCCTCCGCCTCCTCTTTCTCCTCCTTGTCCTCTTTTTCATCTTTATCCTCTTCCTCGTTCATTTATTATCCACAAAAAAGTACGCTTTTCCCTCACCTCCTCCTCCTTCTTCTCCTCTTCCTTCCTCTCATCTTTATCCTCTTCTTCTTCCTCCTCCTCCTCATCTATTTTTTTCTTTTTCCTCATCCATTTATACTCCACAAAAAAATCAACCCTTCTACCTCTTCCTCCTTTTTTTTTTCCTCTTCCTCCCTTCCTCCCTCTCATCTTCATCCTCCTCCTCCTCCTCCTCCTCCTCCTCCTCTTTCATTAATTCTGCACAAAAAAATAATGGAGGTCAAAGGAGAGTGAGCTTTATCTCCTTTTCCCTCTCCTACCTCTCCTCCTCCGCCTCCTCCTCCTCCTCCTCCAAAAACTTCCTTATCGCCCCAAAACTTCCCCCGCAGACAGAAACTCGTCTCCGTATTGATCGGTGTCACCCTATTGGCATATTCCCTTGGGACTGATTGCTGTCACCTGATTGGTTTACCTGTCCTCGCGTGGCCAATGGGGATCGAGCGGCGTTGAGGCAGCTAAGGTTATATAAAGGGGCTGATGATGCACGTAAAGCCAGTCACCCGCTAACTACAGAAGGGGAAGGATGTGTCGTGTGTTGTTGTGACTCCCCTTTTTGAATTGATGAGTAAATAGGTCTTGAGGTTGCCGTGGGTTAACATACTCATCCTTTCATGTTATATAAAGGGCTTCGGGATGCATGTAAAGCCAGTCGTCCGCTAACCACAGAAGGGGAAGGATATGTTGTGTGTTGTAGGGTGACTCTCTGAATCGAGGAGGAAATAGATGTTGAGTTGGGTTAGCGTAAACTTACTCTCCCTCCCTCCCTCCCTCTCTCTCCCTAGGCCTTTTAATTAAGCCTACCCTCAGCCTCTCAAGCATTGTATTTCTACCAGCGTGACGGAGAGATAATTGGTTACCTTATCTGGCCGCCCCGAACACTGCCTTCATCATATTTACACTCCTCCACCACCACCATCACCACCACCATCATCATCACCTTCTACTGTCACCACCTACCACCAATATCTGTAGTACTAACCAGCATCGCCACCATCAGAACTACCACCATCGGCTACAATACTACCACCATTACCACCTCCTTCCTACCACCATAATCACCATCACCACCACAGTACCGCCATCACCACCAACTACCACCACCACCATCAACACCATCACCATCACCAAACTAAGTCACCATCACAAACCATGACTACCACACGAACCATTACCTCCACTACTGTTATTATCTCCTCCTCCTCCTCCTCCTCCTCCTCCTCCTCCTCCTCTTCGCAGTAACCTGAAGCTCCTCTGTTTATTTTTCATTAGGCATCGATGGCGGGGGCGGCGGCAGGTCCTTTATTGACTCTGTATCATCCCTCACACTTACCTCCTCCTCCTCCTCCTCCTCCTCCTCTTCTCCCCATATCCCGTTCCGTCTCCCCGTCACCCCTCCCTTCCGCTCCGCTTATCTCCCCCTCCCTCCTCCTTTTCCTCTCTTCTTTTCTTCACTCATTTCGATAACTTTTTCTTTCCTCTTTTCTTTCGTCTTTTTTCGTTCTTTTTTTCTCCTCCACTTTCGTATACTTGTTTTTCCTCTTTAGTTTTCTGTTTATTTCTCTTCTTCACTTTTCTCTCCTTCACTCATTCCGATAACATGTTTTTTCTCCCTCATGTGTATCGTCTTTTTTTTTCTTTTTTTTTCTTCTTCACCGCCATTTATTTCCTTTTCCTCTTAAGTTTATCTCCATTTTGATGACTAACCCTCTGTTTTTCTCCCTCCCTCCATGCCTCCCTTTTCTTTCCTTCACTCATTTCGATAACATGCTTTTATTTTCTCTCCCCTGTCTCCTCTTTCCTGTTTTTATCTTCTCCACTTTCATATCCTTTCTTTTCCTCTTTAACCCATCGCCAATTTCATCACTAACCCTCTTTATTTAACCCCATTAGTAACACCGTGAGAGGGAAGAAAAAATAGTACATCAACATTACCAAATCACAGTACAAAAACATCACTGCAAAACACACACACACACACACATACACAAAACGAACTCCACATAGAACCAAAAACGAAGAGAACATAACAAACTTTCCACCCTAAGAATCCTAAAGTTACCATAATGTCCTTCGAAGTAGAGTGAGAGAGAGGAGGAGGAGGCAGAGGAGGACGAGAGAGGGAAGAGGAATGGAGATGTTTTTAGATAGATATTTAACGCGGCCACTCTGTCTCTTATACACTCAATGCGATGCAAATGAGAGAGGCGAGGAGGCAAGGCGAGGCGAGGGTGAGTGAGTGGCCTGCGGGCGGGGCTAACTTTGTGCCTCCCGCTGCAGGTTGTGTGAGATAAACTAATTTTAAAACTGTTGTCAGGACGGAACTCTCGGCGATGGCAAGACCTGAGTGTGTGTTGGGGGGGAAGGGAAAGGTGTATGTGTGTGTGAGGGGAGGTTCTGTGTGTGTGTGTGTGTGTGGGTGTGTGGGTGGGTGCGTGGGTGTCAATACGATCTACATACAAGATAAGGTTAGATGAATTCACGGATAGTGAGCCACGTTGCCAGATTGTCGTACTCAGCCTCTAATATTTACCGACTTCCGACCCAAAAACTGTCTCCTGTTCCCCAATAACTAGATTCATTTATACGTATCGTTAAAATAGCTAATTCCTGATGTTTCTTGGCAATAGTTAGGCGTCAAAAACCGGTAAATACTATGCTCTGAATACGATAATCTGGCAACGGCGATAGTGAGGTTAGGCTAGGTTAAGTTCACAGGAGCTGCCTTGTATAGACCTATCGGCCTTTTTGTAGAATCTTTGTGTTCTTGTGTATAAGGAGGGAAAGAGTGGATGAAATATGGAGGAGGAAGACGAAAAAGGAAAATAAGAATGAAGGACGGAGCAATTACGAAAGAAGGAGGAAAAAGAACGAAAGGAAGGAGTAAGGGAGTAGATCACTGACGCCGGAGATAGGGAGAGGAAAGACGAAGAAAAGAAAGGAAGGGAGGAAGCAGAAAGAACGGAGGAATTACGGAAGGAGAAGGAGAGCAACAAAAGAAGGAAGAAGGGAATGAAGGAGGAGCTCACTCAGGCCCCGGAAATGAGGGATAAAGAAAAGAACAAAAAGAAAAAAGGAAAGCAGGAAGAAAGAGGCAAAAGATAGATTGTGGAGGGAAAAGGAAAATAATGAAAGAAGGAAGAAAGGAAGAGCTCACTTAGGCACCGGAATTGGGGAAAAAAGAAAAAGGGAAAGAAAGGACAAACAGAAAGAGGGATGGAAAATAGGAATCAAGAGGCAGAAGGAAAAATTACAGCGGGAAAATGAAAAATAATGAAAGAAGGAAGGCGGAAAGGAAGGAAGAGCTCACGTAGGCGGCGGCAAGGGTCAAATGGTCAGGTTTTAGTGCCGCGCCGAAGCTTTCCCGCCAGAACGCTCTTGGCCGCCGCAAACCCGTGAGCCAGGAGCAACTTTGACGCCCCCCCTGCCTCCCCCCTGACGCCCCTCTCCCCCCTTCGTCCCTCCCCTACCCCCCCCGCACGTTTTTGGGTCCCGCCGCCGGAAACTCACACAAAACACGGGCGGGAACTCTACCAGGTGTGGCGACTCAGCTACCTCTTCTTCCTCCTCCTCCTCCTCCTCCTCCTCCTCCTCCTAATGCTGCTTCTGCTACTCCTACTCTTTCTGCGTCCTCCTTTTCCTCCTCTTCCTCCTCCTCCTACTCGTTTAGCTTCATTAATCAGCTATTTTTATCTCTATTCCTCTTCCTACTCTTTTTTTTTCCTCTATGCTTCTGTTCTTTTGTCATTCTCTTTCTCTCTTCGTCGTGTATATATCTCTTCTTTTTCCCTTTGCGTTCCCATTTCTTTACTTTTTACATATTTATCTACTATTTTGTCTATACTCATTCGTCTATTCTTGGTTTTCCGCCTTCACTTTCCATTTTCTTCTGCGCTCCTTTTAAAACCTTCTGTCTCTTACCTATCCTCTTCTACCTCCTTACCTGTTTAGACCGTTGCCAACTTCTCTTCCTCTCTCTCTTCATCTCTCACCTCTATTCTCCTTCTGCTCCTCTATCTCCTTTTCCTTCCTCTTATTTTTTTTCTTCCTCTCCACTTTCCTTAAAACCTACTGTCTTCTCTTACCTCTTCATCAGTTTAGTGTTCCCATTCTCCCTTTCTTCCTCCCTCTCACTTCTTCCCTCCTTTTACTTCTCTATCTCCTTCTTCCTATCTTCTTTCTTACCTGTTCACCTGTCTAGACCGTTCCCATCCTTTTCTCTCTTCTTCCTTCTCTTCCCTCCTTCTCCTCTTCTATCTCCTTCCAGTCTTCCCTTCCTCTGCTCTCTAGACCGTTCCCATCCTCCATCTCTTTCTCCCTCACCTCTTTCCCTCTCACCTTTACCTCCTCCTCCTCCTCCTCCTCTTTCCCCTCTCCTTCTCTCCCACTCAGAGCGTCCCGGGAAATATCATGGTAGCCGTTCGGACCCTCGGAAAGTATTGCCCCAGATAATCCCTCTATATAAAACTGCTTTACATATTGGGGGACCGAAGCAGCGCCGCGTGTGTGTTGCATATTTCCTGCAGGCATTCTTAGCGTCCGGGAAGAGGTGGTGCTGGTGGAGGAGGAGGGGGAGGGGGGTAAGGAGAGGAGGAGGAGGCGGTGAAGGAGAAGGAAAAGTATTGCTGGAAGTGCAGAAAGAGGAGGATAATAATAAGAAAAGAAGAAAATAGGAAAATGGAAATTGAAGAAGAGGAGGAATAGGAGAAATAGTAGTAGTAGCAATAGTAGTAGGAGGAGGCAGGAAGAAAAGCAGATAAAAATAGGGGGAAAGGGGACGAGGTATAGGAAGAAGAGGAGGAGGAAAATAATAAGAGGTAAAGGAGAAAATAAGAAAAATGAAAAGGAAGAAGAGGAGGAATAGGAGAAATAATAATAGTAGGAGGAGGAAGAGAAAAATAAGGGAAGGAAAAACTGAGAATAATAAATGGAGAAAAGGCAAGAAGGGAATAAGAGGATGAGGAGGAAGGGAAGTATAGCGGAGTAAAAATAAATGGGAAAAAAAAAAGAAGACAAAACCCAGTGAAGAGAGAGAGAGAGAGAGAGAGAGAGAGAGAGTACCCCATATGCCCTCCATCACGAAGGGACTAGGCTGAGCGCACCATGATCCCGAATAATTGGGGTCTGCGCGTGTTATACTGGTCTGGATTAAAGGGTCTGATCGCGTCCGGCCTGGCTTTACGAACGTGCAGCTCCCCCCCTACCCCCCCCCCTCCTTCCCCTCCAAACCGCGTGTCCTGAAAAAACGTTGCGGATTGTGAAGAAAAAACGTTGGAAGTGGTTAAAACGTTCCTGTTGGTGTGAGGCTATGTGGAGTGGAGGAAGTGTGGAGTAGGAGATTAATGTGTGTGTGTGTGTGTGTGTGTGTGTGCGTGTGTGTCGGGGGGGTAAGGGTGTATATACGTCTGTAATTGGTGCAGACAATAACCTTGGCCACTAGGGAGCGCGGTGATTGGCGGGGATTGCTCATAGGGGGACGTTATCTGTCGGAAGGCTCGTTAATTGCCCAGATAATGGTCATAATCTGGCCTGAGCTGCCTTTCCCCCCTTTCTCTATCTCTCTCTCGCGCTCTTGTTTGTACTCTCTCTCTCTCTCTCTCTCTCTCTCTCTCTCTCTCTCTCTCTCTCTCTCTCTCTCTCTCTCTCTCTCTCTCTCTCTCTCTCTCTCTCTCTCTCCTTTCTTCGTATTGTCTCTCCTTCTCTACGTTCCTTTCCTCCATTTTCGTTTTTCCTTATTTTTTTCCGTATTTCTGTTTTTGTATCCTTTTTTTACCTTTTCTTCTTTATCGAATCATCTTTCTTCCTCCTCTTTATTATTATTTCCCCCCTTCTTATTCTTTATCATATACCCTTCTGATAATCCTTCGTCTATATTCTTCCTCTATATTTTTACTAGTTTCTTTATCTCCCGTATAAATCTCTCATTAATCTCCTTTCTTACCTTTCTCCTTATTCTTCTTTCCTCGGCCATATTTACCTCAATATTTCATGCATTTCCATTCGCTTCCATACTCTCTCCTTTTTTCGTATTCTTTCTCCTTTATCTTACAATCTTAATTCTCCCTCCCCTTGTTCTTCACTCCTTCATAATCCCGTTTCTTCCCTTTCTCCACCCCTTATATCTCTCCCTTTTATCCATGTCTTTTCTTTACAGCGTTCTGGTTCCTTACATTCTCTCAGTCTTTCATTTCGTCTTTTTCTCCCTCATCGGGCAGCTATCGTGTGCGTTTTGTTCTTTTCGTTCGCTTTCACAGGCATTGAATTTATCTTCTGTTCGGTCCGTGATATTCCCTTAGTCGCATCCTTTCAAATCTCTCTCTGTCAGTCTCTCTCTCTTTCCCTCTCTCAATATATGTTTCACTCTTCAGTCATCTCCCATTGACTTTGCTGCTATTGAATTCCTCTCTCCTCCTTCTTCCTCTTCCTATCTCGTCTCCACTTATTTCCTACTCCCTCTCCTATCTCCTCTCTCCCTCCCTCCCTTCTTCCCTTTCTCTCTCCCTTCCTCAGTTTCATATTCCGGTTAACAAAATATTTAAAAGCTGCAGTGGGTGGGTGTGGGTGTCAGTGGGTGGGTGGGTGGGTATCTCTCTCTCTCTCTCTCTCTCTCTCTCTCTCTCTCTCTCTCTCTCTCTCTCTCTCTCTCTCTCTCTCTCTCTCTCTCTCTCTCTCTCTCTCTCTCTCTCTCTCTCTCTCTCTCTCTCTCTCTCTCTCAATATATATCTGTACTTGCATCAGTTTATTGAAAAAAAGAGCCGCCCTTCAATCTACGTCGCGAGTTTGTTTTCATCGGGGCTTCAGAAACAGGCCTGATGGGTTTCCTTTATCTGTAAGTAAGTGATTTGTTGGCTGTCGGGAGCAGGGCCTCTCTCTCTCTCTCACTCTCTCTCTGTCTCTTACTCTCTCTAACACATTCTCTCGCACTCGTTCGTGTTGTCGTTCTTTCTATATCCGTCTATCTATCTATTTATCCATCTGTCTATTTATGTTTGTCTATATATTTGTTTCTTTCGATTGTCAATTATCCTCTTTTTTTCATATTTGTAAAAAAAACTGGTCCTATTTTCTGTTGTACTGGCAGATTTTTTTTCTCTCTCCAACGCAAGAATATTCACTAATCTAATATGTGCTTAATTTTTTTTATAATACAAAAAACTCTGAATTCACTACCATTTTGCGTCTTTTCCGAGTATGATTGACGTGCAGTGTGTGTGTGTGTGTGTGTGTAAGTGTGTCCGGATAAACAAGTGTGAGGCTGCCCCGGTGCGCGCCCAAATGATGTATGCTATCGTGTATCTCCGTAATGGGGGCTTGTCACATAAGAAAATGAGATAAGAAGTTTTTTGGCCTGAGTCCTATCGCACCTCGGGGAATATTAATGCGGGGGGGTCTGGCTTTCCTCTCCCTCTTTCCAGCTCTCTCTCTGTCTCTCCTCCTTCCCCAACCTCCTCTTTCTTTACCTCTCATAGCTAATTCCTGCCCACCTCCACTTTCTACCCAGCTCCCTTCCTTCTTTCTCTAACTCCTACTCCTTGCTCAACCGTTCTTTCCATCCCTCTTCTACATACTAATCCTCCTCTCTCTCTCTCCTCTTCTCATTTTATATTTTTTTATTAGCTGTGTGTTTCTCCTCTTCCTCCTCCTCATCCTCCTGTTTTCTCCTTCCCTCTCCTTTTCTACTCCTCTCTCTCCATGTTTCTCTCCCTTTCTTTCCAACCTACTACCCCCGCCCCTCTCTCTCTCTCTCCTCTTCTTTTTTTTTGTATGTTCTTATTTGTGTTGTGTTTTTCTTGTGTGTTTCTCCTCCTCCTCCTCCTACTCCTCTTCCATTCTCTCCTTCCCTCTCCTACTTTCTACTCCTTTCTCCCTGTCTCTCTCCTACCTCCTATTCTCCTGTCTCCCTCTTTTTCCTCTCCTTTTTTATTTACTTTTATTTGTCTGTGGTGTATTTCGCGTAATCTGTTTATCTCATTTCTCCCCCTTGAAATCGAGTTGGAATTTTTATCTCCCGATTTCTTTGTTTTTTGCCTCTGAAATCCGATTAAATATGAATAATAATAATAATGTAACTCGTTTTTCCATTACTGTAACACGTGATGCTTGTTTTGGGGAGATATTCAACAGCCTCTTAACTTTACTTTGTTGGTGTTGTCTGGCATACGGATAAGCTGTATTAGTATCATTTTAGCAGCAATGGACATAGTAGTATTTATAAAGTTGCAGTTTGGCGGACTTTCATCTAGAAACAACCTAGACCTCACTAATCACATCGCATCTCCGGGACTCACTCACCTGTCCAACAAAATCATTAGCGCCAGACAGGTAACCTCATCTCACCTCTCACAGCATCATTTTATCACACCAGTCGCAATAGTGAAACGAAAAAAAGAGGAGAGGAAGTACTGGAAGAGGTGGAAGGGAAGTACTGGAAGGTGGAAGGGAAGTACTGGAATGTGGAAGGGAAGTACTGGAAGGTGGAAGGGAAGTACTGGAAGAGGTGGAAGGGAAGTACTGGAAGGTGGAAGGGAAGTACTGGAAGGTGGAAGGAAAGTACTGGAAGAGGTGGAAGGGAAGTACTGGAAGGTGGAAGGGAAGTACTGGAAGGTGGAAGGGAAGTACTGGAAGAGGTGCGGTATCATAACTAACTTTATTTTTTTATGCATCCCAAAACCTACTTCTATCTTCCAATCTGCTCTAATTTTCCTGCTGGACGTGTGGAGGAGGTATGTGTCTTTCATGGGAGGGGCGTGGGAAGGAGATTCAGGGCGTAGTTTACCGTGGGAGGGCGTCGGTAGTGGATGAGGAGCGGAAAGGTCATGAGAATATATGAGCATTACGTGAGAAGGTATTAAGAGATGTTCCGGGAGGCGTGTGAGAGTCTGGCGTTGGCGTGGGAGTGTGTGCGTCTTGTGGTAGAGGGTGAGAGTGGTTTGGTCTGGTTAGGAGAGAATATAGTTAAGTCTCATCATCCGTTGTGGAGATTTCAAAACGACACTCATTTCTAGGAACTTCACCTGCCTCTCTACTCCTCTTTCTCGCCATGTTTATCTCTCTTCTCTCCTACCTTCTATCTCTCTACCTCTCCTTCTCTTCCTCGATTTGATGGTTTTATTTGTTGTCTGTTTCTCGTGCTTCTCCTCCTCCTACTCATCCTCCATTCTCTCCCTCCCTCTCCTACTTTCTATTCCGTTCTCTCCCTCTCTCTCTCTCTCCTACCCCCTACTCTCCTCTCTCCCTCTTTTTCCTCTCCTTTTTTGTTTGCTTTTATTTATCACCAGTACGTGCAATTACGGCGTACCTCCAAACCTCAGATCCAACGAACCTTACCTGTTTCTAATTAGTCCTTTTAACTTAACGTACAATGGCGAGTTACTTACCATTATTAAAACTAAAATCTAGTCACTCATCTTTACTTCTTTTTGTTTGTATGTTTCGCGAACGGATTCAGAACAAAGACAAAACAAAGAATAGTTACGTTTTTGAGCACTTCTTTACTTCATACTTATTTACTTCTTTGCCTGTTTACATCCTAGTTAAAAAAAAGGCATTTGCTGGTGTAGTTAACTTTGCCTTAGTCTTGTCATCCCACGCACTTGAGCAGCTTCCTAACAATGCTTCGGCCTTCGATTACTCCACTTAAGCTTATTTTTCTTTTTTCTTTTTTTTTTACCTTGGTCGAAAGTACCTTGAACACGACTCAAAAACGATAAAAAGCTGTTAAAATGGCACTCTTCCAAAAGCTCAACGTTCCTTCTTCGCCTCTCTCGTTCTTTTCCTTCTCCCCACGTTCCTTTGTTCTTTATTTTCATTACTCTTCCTCCTTCTTTCGTTCCTTCTTTTCATCTTTCTTCCACCTTTCTCCCTTCCTTCTTTCCCTCTCCCATTATCTCTCCTTCGCTTCTTCTATCATCCTCTTCATACTCTACTTCTTTCACCCTTTTCCCCTCTTTCCTTCGTCCTTCTGTCCCTCTTCTCCTTCCTTCGCTCCTTTTTCTTCCTCTCATTCTCTTCTCTTCATTCGTTCTCTTTCTTACTCATCCTATTGTTCCATTATTTTTTTTCAGTCATTTTCCTTCCTTCTTTCCCTCTTCTCATCCTCCTTACTTTGTTCCTGCTTTCCTTTTCTCCTCTTCCTTCCTTCGTTCCTTCTTTCCTCCTTCCTTTCGTCCTCGCTCCGTCCCCTGCGTGTGCGTGCCCGCAAGCTATCTTTGGGACGCCTTTGCTTGTTTCAGAAGTTTGAGAGTCCAGGAACGAAGGACTCTCTCTCTCTCTCTCTCTCTCTCTCTCTCTCTCTCTCTCTCTCTCTCTCTCTCTCTCTCTCTCTCTCTCTCTCTCTCTCTCTCTCTCTCTCTCTCTCTCATTTTTTTTGTGTGTGTGTTTTTTGCTTCTAGACAGACCCTCACGTGCCTTGGGTGATGTGTGTGTGTGTGTGTGTGTGTGTGTGTGTGTGTGTGTGTGTGTGTGCGTGTGTGCGTGTGACGTCTCTTTCAATACCTTTGTTCGAGTCAGGTCTTAAGTAGAATTGGATTGTTTTTGTTTTAGTTTTTGTTATTGTCATTATTGCATGTTGGCCTTTTTTTTTTTTTTTTTTGTGTGTGTGTGTGTGTGTGTGTGTGTGTGTGTGTGTGTTTGAGTTCGTTTTTTTTTTCTCGGGATGAATAATTTGCTTTCAGTCGATCTATTTGTTTTATCGTTTATTTGTTTTTGTTTTAGTTTTTGTTATTGTCAGTATTGCACATTGGCTTTTGTGTGTGTGTGTGTGTGTGTGTGTGTGTGTGTTTGAGATCGTTTTTTGTTTGTTTTTTTCTTCTCTGGATGAATAATTTGCTTTCAGTCCACCAATTTGTTTTTTCATCTTTTTTTTTTTAGTTTGTCATATTGGGAGTTTTGTGTTGCATGATGTTTTAAATAACACTCCCTTACTTATTTATCGAGAACACTTCCACAACACACTCACCACACAACACACGAGGGAGGGAAAGTGCTGCGTTGCGTTGCGGGAGGCGTCTTTGTGCTGCGTCGTGGAGTGTTGCCATGGAAATTTGTGTTACATGAAAAATTTGGATAACACTTTTCACATGTCTAAAACACTTCCATGGCACACCTAACACACACACAACACATGAGGAAAGGAAAGTGTTACGTTGCGTTGCGGTGTACGTCTTTGTGTTGCGTGTTGGTGCTGCAATGGAAGCTCTGTGTTGCCTGGAAAAAAATTAGGTACCTTCCTTATCTATCAAGAATACTTCCACGCACATCTGACGCACAAAACATGAAGGAGAGAAAATGTTGCGTTGTATAGGTGTGTGTGTGTGGAGGGGGGGGGGGCGTCTTTGTGTTGCGTGGCGGAGTGTTGCATGCGAACGAGGGGTTGGCGTGCCGGAGGTCCTGTTTGACATCATCTTTAGCGGTGGAACAGCGGCTTTAGGAGTTTGTAATTCTATTTAGCCGTCAACGTGTGGTCTCTCCTCCCCAGCCTGCCAACACTTTATGCCCCGTGATTGCAGCGTCGTGGGCAGGGCGCGTGTCTTGGCCTGTGTTTACGTTCATAGGGAAATGTGTGTCTTCTCCTCCGTGTCCATTTGCCTTGCACTTCTTCACCTTCTTCTCAAGTCTTGCGTTAGTGGATTACTTTTCTTTTTTTCAACGTAATGCTACATAATACTTTTTATTGTCTTTTCAACTGAATCTTATAAATGTACTCTTCAATATAGCTTTTTTTGCTACTGAACTTTAAGAATATGCTGTTCATTATATAACTTGGAGTGAATCTTGCACATGAATTCGTCGTTATATCTTTTCTGTTGAATTTTAAAACTATTCTTGATTCATTAATTTAAATGCACAAAGAGTAAGCTTTAAAGATCATTAAAGAATAGACTACGATGTTATTTTGGACCTTTTCTTTGGTTAATGAGATCAGTATAACATTTCCTTTTATTTTGGATACAGTCGTTGATGATTTTGTGAAGGGTATATTTCTGGTGGTATTTTCTGACCGTAGTTCATGAGACACTTCCAGACGGCAGGACACACTATCGTTATTGGTTGAGCCTTATTGTTTTCTGACTACTCTTATTAACCTGCATCACCTTCCCGTTATCTAATCACCTGAAAGTATTAGTATTGCATTTATTTATCCTTGTCATAGCTGCTCTCTTTTCCTAGAACTCGCCGGGGAACTACGGAGCTTATTTACCTGTACCAAAACCCACTGTTACCTGCACACACCTTTCCTAGCGGCTTGGTATCGGAAAGACTTCATTTACCCTTTACTCTCTTTTCCTAAAACTCGCCCGGGAAAATGGGAAGCTTATTTACCTGCACACCTTTCCTAGTGGCATGGTATTGGAAAGGGTTCGTTATCCTTTTACTAGCCTTGTTATGATCATGCACTCACGCTCCCTCGCCGGCTCGTGATAATAAATGAAATTGATTTTATTATTGCGACTCGTATTATTACCTGCATTACCTCTTATTATCTGCATTACCTCCGAGTCAGCGGGTATTGAATGGAGTTGATTTTATACCTGCAATCATTATTACGCCTGATAGGATTGCGTCACGCGGCCATTCGCTTATTAAAAGATTTCCGAGGCAGCTGGATTGGCATGCTCAGACGCTTCCTCCTCTCAATAACTATTTCCAAAGGTCGAAAATGTGATTAATCGGGTTCTCATCAGTGTTTTTTCACGTTCATGGGTAAAGAAAAAGGGTCACACTACCACCAGGGTCATTAAACTACCCCTGGAAATGCCCAAAACGCCTGTGAAAGCCTTGTTAAATACGTGTGCTTGAGCTCCGGAGGGTTTCAGAATGCGGCCCCAGGAGTGAGTGTGTTGACGCGAGGAGAGGGAAGTTCTTGGCCGCGAGATGGCGTGCGCGGCGCTCGTAAGGTTCTTGTGGCGGTTTATTCTAAGAAACTGGTATTAACTTTCGTGACTTGAGGGAACAGTTGTCTTGGTGTGGCTGGGAAGGAGGTGGAAGGGGAGGAGGAGGAGGAGGACGAACCAGTAAAAATATAACCCAGGATCGACACTGTATTTTCCTGTTTTTTCTTCATTTCCCTGATGCATATTCTCTTACTGACCTGTCTCTGTCATCTTCTTTCCCAGTTCGTCCGGAGGATCGCCAAGGTATGACATGACCTTACCTGACCTTACCTTACCTAGCCTCTCGTGACCCCTCCTCTCTTTACGCCCCTCCCTCCCTCCTCTTTGCATGTGAAGGGGAGAGAGGGAGAAGTGAAGAGAGGCGTGGGAGATAAAAATGCTAGTTAGTGGTGTTGTATTGGCTATTATGTGCTGACTTAATATTTCGTGGAAGCTTTTGTGGTGTCTCGTGGCAATAGATTTTAGTTCATAGTCTTTTGTTGTACTTGGTGAGCCAGAAAGTGTTCCTCTTCAGCGGTATATGTTAGTTATGTTTGTGCTTTGTGGAGCTCGTTTTTAGAGGCTGTTAGTTGGCTTTGGCTGATGACAGAGAGAGAGAGAGAGAGAGAGAGAGAGAGAGAGAGAGAGAGAGAGCAAATGAGACTTCGTAGTTTATTTACAGCAGAGGAAGTATCTCAAGGGCAAAAGCAAAAACGAAAAAGAACAAAAATAAAGCCCTCTAAAAGCCCTTGGCGCAGATTTTTCCTCATGTCTTCCATCAGTTCAACAGCAACTTTGGTCAACGCTCTCTTTCTCTCTCTTTTCCCGAGTCTAAATGCTGTTCCCGTAAAAAGTAAAGAACGAGTGTGCAGAAGCGAGGTCAATTTCAGGAGGAGAGGTGTCTTTATATACTCTCCTCTTGAAATATTTCGTTAAGTTCTCATGATACTTGCAGGTTTATGAGTGGAAGTTTGTGTTGGCATGTGTTGCAGTGTGTTGCGTGCGTCGACTATTACCGCTTTTTTTTTTTTTGGTATTTGTCTCGTCTCAGAAAAAGAATATACATGTTTGTTGTTTATCCTTCCTGAAATGGATTATAACTTCCCCAAAACATATGCATAATCCATTTACCTTCTGACTCTAAGCTCCTGGAAAAGATCTCAAATACTACCATGAGCTTCGTCCAAATAGAAATCACGTTAGTAAGAACATAAGAAAAGGAGAACGTACTAAGAACATAAGAACATATTGCCTGAGTTTAAAAAATTTTCCTGATACATATTTTCGCCGTAATTCTCTCCGCGTGCTCGCCTCGCCTCGCTTCGCCTCGCCTTCGCCCGAAACACTGAAATCAAATCCAGGTAAGTTACGTTTTTTCTTTTTTCGTTGTTGCTGTTTATGGCCTCGTAAACAACTCTCGGTCATTTCCTTGATTACCCCGAACTAGCACGAAAAATGTAATCCTGAATATTTTAAGAAGAGGGTCGTAAAGAGGTTAAGCAGTTTATTTCAAGGCTGCGGAAGAGGTATTTACTCACGGCTTTCTGGAAATGGTGTGTACTAGAAATTGAAAGCACATAGTGGTCTTGCAAGCATGGAGTCGATCAAATGGGATACATATGAAGGATATATACGTTTCTGAAATATTTATTTATCAGCGAGGAAGTTAACATGAAGAGCACTAAAATGAATATCTAGTAGGAGTAAATTTATGATGGCATTAATGATAACATTAGTATTAGTAGTAAAAGTAAGAAATAATTTTTAAATAGATGCTCTCATAAAGGACTTACAAAAATACAGACCACAATATACCATTTCTATGTCTTTATCGTTCACGGAAATAATGATAGTAATAATAATAATAATAATAATAATAATAATAATAATAATAATAATAATAATAACAGTAATAGATAATCTCATATATCCAAATAAAAGACTTGCAAAAACACGGAACACACTAAACCATTCCGTGTCTATTCCTTTCAGTAAGTTTAGCGATAGACACGGAAGGAAGGAAGTGGTCGCCTGCAGAACGGTGCCAAACCTCCACTAAACACGCACGTGGCTCCCTCTGTCCTCAATGTCTGGCGCCTTGTTCCCCCTCCTACCTGGCCTGTCCCCCTCACATTACTTAAGTTCTTTGCGCCCATTACTAACTACCCTGTCTTCTCACCCCATCTCAGTTTCTTGCCCTCCTTACTGCGCCCTGTTCTCCATCACCTCAGTTCCTTGCCCCTGTCTACCTGGGCTGTCCTTACCAACACCTTTGTTCCTTGTTCCCCTTACTAACTGCCCTGTCTTCTCACCCAATATCACTTTCTTACCCTCCTTACTACGTCCTGTCCCTTCATCACACCTCAGTCTCTTCCCCCCCTTCTACCTGCCCTGTCCTTTCCCACACAATAGTTCCTTGCTCCACTTCTACCTTTTCTCCCTTCCAAACACACTACGGTTCCCTGCTCCCCTTTCTACTTGTTCTTCCCCCTCACCACACCTTACTTCCTTGCCCCGCTTCTACCTTTCCTCCCTCTCCAACACACTACGGTTTCTCGCCCCAATTTCTACCTGTCCTTTCCCCTCATCATACCTCAGTTCCTTGCCCCCCTTCTACCTGTCCTATTCTGTATTGGTATATCCTCCTTCACCTCCTGTGCCGTTACCCGTTCATCTGTTCACCTGTTTACCTGTTTACCTGTCTATCCACCTCACCGTCACTCCCGTATGTTACCCCCCGTTACCTGTGCCTCTACCTACCTCCAATCACGCCTAGACTCACCTGTACCATCGCAGTCACCTGTTTACCTGTCTGTTTCCCATCACCGTTTCTTTCGTCTGTCCCACCATGTTACCTGTCCTTTTACCTGACTCCCATCACACCTGAGCCCACCTGTACCATCACAATGACCTGTTTACCTGTCAGTTCATCCCTACCGTCAACACTCGTATGTACACCCACCCCCATGTCACCTGTGCCTCTACCTGCCACGTCACACCTGTCCCCACCTGCCCCTCCCACACACAGGCACCCACCCCTCATCTATCACCTGTATTAGGCCGAGTCATCTCCCCCCTCCCCCTACCCCCCTCCCCATCACCCTTACACCCATTAATTACTCCCCACACTTTCGGAAACGGAATTAAAAGCCGCCACGGTAACATTTCCATCATGGCGAACCCGGAATTATTTTAGGCTCCCACATTTCATTCCGCCCTAGGAGTAATGAGAGCGGACTGGCATGGCCGTGGAATGACAACGCTGGCCGGGAACACAACACAGGCCCGACTGACTGACAGGAGCCGCTGCTATTGAACCGGGTGGGCCAGTCCATCTTGCTCTGTGGGGGAGGACCGACTAACAGCTGGGCACACGTTGAGAGGGATGGGGAGAAGGTGGGAGGAGGGGGATGTGGGGGAGAGAGGGGGTGGAAGAGAGAGAGAGGAAGGGGGAGAGAAAGTAAGAAAGAATGAGAAAAAGAAAAAAACTAATAAAAGAGGAAGAGAGAAAGAATGAAAGAAAGAAAGAAAGGAAGGTAGAAAGAAAAAGATGAAAAAGAAAGGAAAAAAGAGAGAAAGATAGGAAGGAAAGAAATAAAGCAAAATAAGGAAAAAATATACAAAATATGAAAGAAAAGAAAGAAGGAGAGAGAGAGAGAGAGAGAGAGAGAGAGAGAGAGAGAGAGAGAGAGAGAGAGAGAGAGAGAGAGAGAGAGAGGATGGAATAAATTGAGCTCAGATAAAAAAATAAAAAAAGAGGTGAAAGTTGATGGATAGATTCAAGATTAAACGTGAGGGGTGACAGCTGGGTCCGAGTAGAGAGAGAAAGATAGAGAGAAGGGAAGGGAAAGGAACGGAAGTGAAGGGAAAGGAACGGAAGGGAAGGGAAGGGAAGGAAAGGAAAGAAAAGGAAAGGAAAGGAAAGGAAAGGAAAGGAAAGGGAAGGCAAGGAAAGGGAAGGGAGGCAAAGGGAGGGGAAAGGAGGGAAAGAGAAGAGAAGGGAAGGGAAGGGAAGGAAGGGGAAGGGAAGGGAAGGGAAGGGAAGAGAAGGGAAGGGGAAGAGAATGATAAATAAATAGTAAAGAGAAAACTCGAAAAATGTTTGATGAATTCCGGGATAAATATGAGAGAGAGTAAAACTGTCACCATCATTCGTGTAAAGACGTTAAAAGACGATAAAATGACGCTAACTACGATTATATAACAACACCAAAACAAAAAGAATGTGAAAAAGAAGAACAAGAACAATTAAATGAAAAAAAGAGTAACCAAAAAAAATATTATAATAGAGCTAATAATAAGTGTAACGGTAATAATAATAATGAAAAAGAAAACAACGAAGAAAAAAAAAGAACAGCAACAACAACAATAACATCAACATCATCATCAACAACAACAACAATGATGATAATAACAATAATAATACAAACACCCACAAAGATTACCACAAGACAAAGAACGAAAGAAAAGAAAGAAGAAGGACGCACCGCCACCACCACCACCGCCACCACCACCACCACCACCACCACCGCCGCCGCCACCACCACCACCGCCACCACCACCACCACCGCTATTCCCCCGCCATCCCGTCTCCGTCCATTGTCTTCCCGATCCCTTTTTATGGACAAGTTTCTCCTCCCTGATAATCTGGTCCCTGGAAGCCCTCAGGTGTCCCAGGTGAGGGGGATTGTTCTCCGGGGAGGGATGAGTGGAGGCCCGGAGGGAACAAAGAGAGAGAGAGAGAGAGAGAGAGAGAGAGAGGGAGAGGGGGACAAGGGGACAGTTCGCATGTATTATTTTTTTCGCCATCAGTATCAAAAGTATTGTCACATTAATTATGAATCTATTAAATGGCGGATAAGCGTCAAGAAAATATTGTGAAGTGGATAAATGGTTTGTTGGACTTGGTTCACTGGAGGGAAAATATATGAAAGAAAAATATTTATACTGATCGGAAAGAAATGTATGGAAAAAAAGATGACTGGAAAAAAATATATAAAGAGAAAAAAATCGAAGGACACGGGAATAATATACAAAAGGAAAAATATATTGATGGTGACACTGAAAAAAAATATTAGAAAAACAAACATGGTGAGAGGTGTTTTTATGTGTGTGTGTGTGTGTGTGCGTGCGTGTGTGCGTTCCCGTCCAGTTCACGTCTCCGAATATTCACGGAAGGAGAAGATGAGGAGCAAACAAAGGAGAAGGAGCTAAGCAATCTCTCCACCTAAAAATAAAAGGAGATATGAAAAAAGTGGAGTAAAACACAAAAGAACTGCCAACCATCCACCTCCCACGACTGTCTTCCTCCTCCTCCTCCTCCTCCTCCTCCTCTATATCTCTTTGTTTCTTTTGTTCGACACTTTTTTGCGAGGTAGAAGTCAGTGTTTTGATCTTTTGGCTCTGTGCTGTCTTTCAATATTGTAATAATCGTGGTGGTGGTGGTGGCGAGGGATGAGACAGTGAGAGTGAATGAGGAAAAGAGTGGGAAGAGGGAGGTTCGTGGAAAATGTGTGTATGTGTGTGTGTGTGTGTGTGTGTGTGTGTGTGTGTGTGTGTGTGTGTGTTTTATGGCATTATTTCAACATTATTATTATTTTTATTATCGTTATGTAGAAGTAATACTGCTGAATATTGTAAAATGGTGCTCCTGCTATTTTTTCACCTTTCTTTATATTTTTCACATTTTATATTTACCTTATTTGCCCTTCATGTTACTACCACGTCAGTCGCCATGTCAAGACCAACTGACTCAAATATTCGCCTTTATTGATCTGACTGTTGTTTACTCGTACGCGGTTTTCTTCTATACTCCTTCGGTTACATATTATATTGGTCTTGGGCAGGAGGATTGGCTTCGTCTCGTATATCATTTTTGTTTTCATCGCCCGTTTTTTGTTTTTTTTACAACAAAGGAGACAGCTCAAGGGCACAAAAAAGGAAACTTATAAAAAAGCCCTCTTCTCGCTGCTCCTAAAAAGTATGCATATGTTGTTCTTCCGGGTGTATCATTTATCGTTTACCTGTAATTCATGTTTTTGTCATAGTTGGGAGATCGTGCTTGCGGTGGTTGTGCATTAGTGTTATAGCCCATCTTAAATACTACGCCTCTGACAGCTACATTGAAGTATAGTTTAGGAATAGCGAGATGCTGCATGCTTAAGATCCTTTTTAGTGCTTCACATATACTGGCTAGTGTTCCTCTCTTTCCTTATCTCCAGCTCACCTTTCTTCTTTTTCCCTTCTGAGCGCTCGTTACCTTTTTAGATAACAATAGTGATAAAAACAATAATAATAATATGTTCTGCTATAGTATTTCTTCTTTCTCTCAAACACCTACTTCTTTTCGCATACAGGTATCCGGCAACATTCTTTATTACTTTTTACTATCGCCAGTAACTTCAACAGATATACGGAAACAATTTAATTCAAAGTTTCATACAACACCGTTCTTTCCCTTCCTCCCTACCAAACCCTGTTACCAATTTTGCTCTTCATCTCAGTAGTTCGCCTTCTGCCTCTAACACACCACAACTGCTTTTCTTAACTCATTCCTCTTCATCCCTCACGTTTCGATACATCACCAGGTTATTCCTTCTCCCCTTCCTTACTCCTTCCTTCCAATCACTCGCCTACCGTTCCATCTAACACGCGCCTCTCCCTCTCTCCCGCAGCCTACTCGCCGCCCCTCACCACCACACTCGCCCGCGCCCCCAAGCCGGACACCGCTGGAAGCACCGAACTGACGCGCCTCCGGGACCTCAACCGCCGCTACGTCAACAAGATCTCCCCGAGAGGCTACTGGAACTCGCAATTTAACGTGAAGCAGCCCACCTTTATGCGGTAAGACGGGGGGCAACAAGAATGGGGTGAATGTAGGGATAAGTGGTGGGGAGCTGGGAAAGGTTGAGTTCAGGGATGTTGAGGCTACCGTAACTTCATTCACGGGGCAGCGGTGGTTATTGTATCCCAGTGTTGTGTTGTGTATGAAGGGGAAAGATAGAAGAGATGGCCTTATAAATACTTGGGCTATATTGACTTTTAAATCGGAGCAGTGAATGGCATGACTTAAAATTTGTGTATATGGTCTTCTTCAAGTGGTAAGACGCGGAAAGCCTGAGGAAGATGTAGGTTTCTTAGATGTTTCTTAGATGGCCTCATGGACGAAGCAACTGTGAAATTATATCCTACTTCAGTTAATGACGTGAATAACTATCTGTGAGTGGGGGAAAGGCTGAGGAAGATGTGGGTTTATAGATGTCTGAGGGTACATTGGCCTAAAAACGAAACAGCAGTGGAAATTTATCCTAGTCCAGTTATTGATGTCATGAGGTCGTATCGTGTAAGTGGAAGAAAGGCTGAGGAAGATGTGGGTTTATAGATGTCTGAGGGTACATTGGCCTAGAAACGAAACAGCAGTGGAAATTTATCCTAGTCCAGTTATTAATGTCATGAGGTCGTTTCGTGTAAGTGGGAGAAAGGCTGAGGAAGATGTGAGCTGTTGATTCTCTGGCTGCAGCGTCTTCATAAACGGAGCAGGGATGGAAGTTAATCCTCGTTCATTTAATAACAAGAGGTTAGGAGGTTAGTGTGTGGCCCGCTTGAGAGGAATAACTGCATAAATAAAAATAAACACATCTTGAAGTAGATATGATCGTGGACTTGCAGTTTACAGAGGTTGAGAAAACAATAACAGTAATGAGGTCAGTAATTAGCGGAGTTAATATCAGAGGAATGCCAGTCAATTATTAGGAAACATGGAGGTAATGGCTAATATCGAGATGCATTTTGAAGATCTATTTTATGGGTTTTAGATATAGTATTGCCTAATGTCCTTATCTCTCTTTATCTTGAGCATACCTTTCATGTTCTTCCTCTTAGGCTTTCGTTACCTTTCTTAATAATTAATAATAATAACGATAATATTTATAATGGTGATAATAAAAAAATATGAAGAAAAAAAAGAAGAAGAAGAAGAAGAAGAAGAAGGAAAAGAAGAAAAAGAAAGGGAAGAAGGAGAGTAAGAGTAACAATGATACTAACGAAAGGGACTAACAGTAGACTCGAGAGCTGAAATTTTCGTTAGTGGCGCTGAATAATGGAAGTTTCGTGGAAGTAGCCGCCTGTTTTCCGCCTCCCTTGGCCCCAACAACATTAAGATGGGCTGCTGCTCCAAGTTCCAGAAAGTAAAGTTTAAATTATGTTCATCGTGGAATTGTGGCGATAAGAAGGGGAATTAAATTGAAGAATCCTCAAGGAGAGACTGGAATTCCAAGAGGTAGAAAAAGAGAGAGCTTCAATTGTTAGCTCCTTGTCCTCCTCCTCCTCCTCCTCCTCCTCCCATTGTCTCCACTTTCACCGCATGCCTCACCTGACGCAGCCATTGTCCTCCTCCACTTCTCTCTTTCTCTCTCTCCCTCCCGTTCTTTCCTCACGTGTAATTCTTTCCTCCTACCGTGTTTTTTTCTCGTTTTCTGTATCTCCTCCACTTCTTTCCCCATGTGTTCATCTTTCGTAGTCTTCCTTATCCTATTTCCTGTCCCCATTTCTTTCTTTCCTCACGTGTAATTCTTTCCTCCTACCGTGTTTTTTTCTCGTTTTATTCATCCTCCACTTTTTTCCCCGTGTGTTCATCTTTCGTAGTCTTCCTTATCCTATTTCCTCTTCCCATTTTCTTCCTGTGCTTCTTTCCCTTTATTTTATTCCTCTTTCACACTAACTTTTCTTCTCTTTATCAAATTTGTTTCGGTTTCTCTCGGCCTACCATATTTTCTTCGCTTTGTTTTTCTCTGTTTTCCTTCCTCTGTATTTCTTTGTATCCTTCACCCTTATTCTTCCTACGCTATTCTCTTATCTCTCTTATCTTATTCCTCTTCCCTATTAAGTTTCCTTCTCTTTATCTCATTATCCTACTGTATTTATCTTCGTTTTGTGTCTCTCCATTTTCCTTATCCTATATTTCTTTGTTTTTTCTACCCATGTTCATCCTGTTCTTGTCTCTCTCTCTCTCTCTCTCTCTCTCTCTCTCTCTCTCTCTCTCTCTCTCTCTCTCTCTCTCTCTCTCTCTCTCTCTCTCTCTCTCTCTCTCTCTCTCTCTCTCTCTCTCTCTCTCTCTCTCTTCCACATTAACTAATCTCGTTATCCTCATTTATCACCGTGTCTGTATCTTCCTCGCTTTATTTCTCTTTCCTCCACCCTGTCCTCCTCTGCCTCTCACTGTCGTATCCCTCTTCTCTATCAACTTTCCTCCTCTTTATCTCTCTTAAGTCTCCGTGTTTCTCCCGCGCAGGTTCAACTTCACGGTGCCTCGAACGGCTCACCTGGCGATCTACGGCCGGCGCAACGTGGCTCCCTCCATCACCCAGTACGACTTCGTGGAGTTTATCAAGAGCGGACGACCCGGAAGAATCAAGCGACAGGCGGACTGGGTGAGTGAGCCGAGTGTAAGGAGCAAGTTTGTTTGCTCGTGTGAGTCTGTGTGTGTGTGTTTTCAGGAAGTAAGAGGAAAGGAGGTGGAATAGTATGTGACAGTTTCCGAGTGCAGAGAAGAGTGAAGAAAGGAAGGAAGGAGGGAGAGTAGAGGTGGGAAAGAATAAGGAAAGTGAAGTTACATGAATCGTGTGTCGGTTTGTCTTGCTTGAGTTACGACAGATTGACGTAGGCAAGTTAGGGATGAGAAAAAGGTAGATTGAATGGTGAATGGAAGTATGAGAGGAGGGATTGGACGGGAATGGGGAGAGCTAGGATAAAAGGAGATAAGGGGAAGAAGAAAGTTAATAAATATATCAGAGGGATAGAACGTGAGTAGGGAGTGCGAGAATAAAAAAGAGAAAAATGGAAAGAAAGGAAGAAAGAAAAAAAATCAGGCTGGAACTGTCGAAGTGTTGAAGGGAAGCCACGGAATGCGGATGCAAAGGGATAAAAAGCCAAGGGAGAAAGGGAATGGTCATGGAGGGGAGCAGTGGAATGTGGGCGTGAAGAAAGGAGGCTTGAGACCATTGTAGGTGTGGACTCGAGGGAATGAGGAAATGAAGAATCAAGTAGAGGGAAGGTCTTAGCGATGAGGGGAATACTAATGAGGCGAAGTTAAGGTTATCACAGAGAGAGAAGGTGATAATTAGAGAATGTGTTTATGTGTACAGTTCTAAAAGGAAGGAGAAGATAAGAAAATTAAGAAACCAGTAGAGGGAAGGTCCTTGGACACACAAAATGAGGTGCAGTTTAGGTTATCACAGAGAGAGAATGTAATTATTAGAGACTGTTTAGGTTCATCTAGTAATGACAAAATGAAGAAACCAAACCAGTGAAGGGGAGGAGTTAACGGTGACGGGACTACAAATGAGACCAAGTTACGTTTATCACAGAGGGAGAAGGTAATTATTAGTGACTGTTTAGGTTCATGGAGTTCTATAAGGAAGGAGAGAATGACGAAACGAAGAAACCAAACCAGTGAAGGGGAGGACTTAGCGTTGACGGGACTACAAATGAAGCAAGTTACGTTTATCACATAGAGAGAAGGTAATTGTTAGAGACTGTTTAGGTTCATGGAATTCTATAAGGAAGGAGAGAATGAGGAAACAAAGAAACCAAACCAGTGAAGGGGAGGACTTAGCGTTGACGGGACTACAAATGAAGTAAGTTACGTTTATCACATAGAGAGAAGGTAATTGTTAGAGACTGCTTAGGTTCATGGAATTCTATAAGGAAGGAGAGAATGAGGAAACGAAGAAACCAAACCAGTGAAGGTTGACTACAATGAAGTAGAGTACGTTTACGTTTTAGAGAGAGAAGGTAATTGTTAGAGACTGTTTAGGTTCATGGAATTCTATAAGGAAGTAGAGAATGAGGAAACGAAGAAACCAAACCAGTGAAGCGGAGGAGCTAATCCTAACGGGACTACAAATGAGACCAAGTTAATGCTATCACAGAGAGAGAAGGTAATTATTAGAGACTGCTTAGGTTCATGGAGTTCTATATGGACGGAGAGAATGAGGAAACGAAGAAACCAAAGGGAAGTACTTAGCGCTGACTGAACTACTAATGAGACCAAGTTTAGGTTATCAAAGAGAGAGAAAGTAAGATAACTTTGGTACGTGTAGTTCCAAAAGGAAGAAAATGTACACGATTAAAAACTAAGTCCGCCGTGCTTATCTCCTTTACGAGTGTGTGTGTGTGTGTGTATTGAGGTGACAAGCTCGGAAAAATAACGCGGCACGCAAAATTCTAATTAGTTTGGGGGTCGGCGTGAATAAATTTAACCACCTGTCTGTCTGTCCACGCGCACATACTCCCACACACTCAAACACACGCACACACGTACCATTATTATTCACCAGCGGGCTATTTACCTGGTATCTGGAGCACGTGAGGCAATATGTCAGCGGTCCGTGGCAGGCCGCTCGCAAAACACAATAAGCCAGTAATGCCCCGCGGGACAGGCTGCGGCGCACGGCTGAGGCCCGACTAATGGACGCCTCGCTGCCCTCTGCCAATTAGTCCTCTGCTGACCTACCCATGCGTGACCCCCCCTTGACCCTCATTCCCTCCTCCCCCTCAGCATCCTCTTCCTCCTCTTCCCATCTTCATGTACCTCTGCTATCACCCTCCTCCTCCTCCTCCTCCTCCTCCTCCTGTATCTTCATTTTCTACCCCTTCTGTAGCCCTCCACCTCCGACCCTTCCTTCTCATCCTCCTCTCTCCTCTCTCCTCTCTCTCCCTCCCCTCGATATCCTTCCTTCTCTCATTCTCTTTCCTTGCTTATTGTACTGTGTTATCATTGTGACTGTGTGTGTGTGTGTGTGTGTGTGTGTGTGTGTGTGTGTGTGTGTGTGTGTGTGTGTGTGTGTGTGTTATAGTTTTACACAGATTTTTCCTACTCACTTTATACTTTCATGACTTTACTTATTTGACTCTCCCTTGTATTTTTCTTCCTTCTCCTCCCTTGTCTCCTTTCCTCTCCTTCCTCCTTGTCCTCTCTTCTTTTTCCTTCTTACCTCAAAGCCTCAAAATTATCCTTTCTATCTCTAATTCTAACCGTCCTTCCTCCTCCCTCGTATTCATTCCTCCCAAATTTTCCTTGCCTCCATAATTCTTGTTTATTCTTATATTCAAACCGTCTTTCCTCTTCCTCCACAGGCCACAGCGGAGTCCAGCACATCCTCCTCCTCCTCTTCCTCCTCTTCTTCCTCCTCCTCCTCCTCCGGTGTGACCTCTTCCCCCTCGGAGTCTCAGGCGGTTGCGGACCTGTATCGCTTCATGGACTTCAAGGACACCCATGTATCTTTCTCCGGAGCCGCTGAGGTGAGGCGTTCGTCCCTTTTTTCATTCTGGTTGTGTGTGAGTTTTCGTATTTGGTTTCTATTTTTGTTTCTGTACTATGTGTTTAGGGATCGAGAGAAGGGTTTATGACGGGAAGATTTTTTTAGTTGTTTTATTTGGTTATTGTTATCATAGTATTTTCTTTTTGTGTGTGGTTCGTTAAGGGATTCTGCATCTTTTGTTTTTATTTTGTTTGAGAAGTTTGGGAATGTTTTTGTTTCTGTATTGTGTGTTTAGTGATCATGAGAAGGGATTTTGACGGGAGTTTTTTTTTTTTGTTTGATTTGGTTATTTTTATCATAGTATTTGTTTTTATGTGTTTTTTTATGTTTTTCTTTAATTCTCTTGTGCGTTAAGGGATTCTGCATCATTTGCTTTGTTTTGGTTTGAGAGGTTTAGGAATGTTTTAAGAAATTGAAGTTGTTGTTTTTTAGATTTCCATACTCGATTTGATTGGTTTTATTATGGTTTTTTTTATGCTTTCTTTATATGTCATGTGTTTGTTTGTTATTACGTAAGTTTACCTTCGCTATTGTTCGTTTGTTGGCATGCAAGTCCATTCTCTTTCACGTTTCTTTTGGAGTTTACGAATGTGTTTTATGTAATGCAATGCCACAACTCTTTTGCCTTTGTATACTTAGGTGTGTGTTTATTGTTCAGTATGACAGCCTGCATATTCGTAACGTGCGCCCCCCCCGAAAAAAATTACCCAGAGGAACTACCAACGTCACACCTTCCTGGGCCGAGGTTGTATTTGAGCAAGGCGAAGTGGGGCTCATTAACGCACTCCTCCCTCCCTCTGTTTACACCTGCCGGCTTCCTCACACCTGCTGGAATTAATTACAGATGAAACTAGGCTCTATCTGAAGGCTTCCTGTCCGCCCCAAACTTAGCAGGAAGTTATACAGCCCAACTTTGTTAATACGCCCGGGAAGAGCTGAGCCGCATTCCTGCTAGCATATGAGCCTTCTTCCTCCCCCTCCCCCCCCCTGCAGAGGCTGGTTATTAATTGTAACATGCGAGTCTCCAGTGAAGTCCATTAATTAGGCTCGCCCCCCCTCTCCCTCCTTCCCCCTCCCCCCTCTCCTCTGCAGACCTTAACCTGCTCTCGAGACTCCTGCTTATGCCTACCTGCTTAAGAGTCCTCCAGGTGTGAAACGTGTAGGATTCTTTTGTGTGAGGGTGTAGATAGGATATTTTGGTCTTGGGGTCTATTTGTTCTACCTGGTTCATTAAAGTCCTTCAGGTAATGTGGGCTTGACGTGGTAGGAATCTGTTGCACGTGAAATGGTAGAATATATTGGTAGGATATCAGTACCTGCGTATTCTATGAGTTCTACCTGGTTAATTAAAGTCCCTCAGGTAATGTTGTGACTCTTTTAGAAGTAAATATCAGACGAGAATGATGCACTTTTTCAGGTCCATTTCATTAAACACATTTTTAGGGCCTGCTTATGGACTGTTTTGACGCGCTACTCATATGCGTTGTTTAATAAAAAAAAATCCTCTTGTCCTACCACCTATATTTCCCTTTCCTCCCTCTTCCCCTTCCTCTCCCTCCCTTTCGTCCCCTCCTCCTCCTTTCTTTCGCGTATATTAATCTTGTTTTTTACCCTCTCGCGGCGTCTCTGGCGATGCAAAAGGAAGAGGAAACATTTCTCATTATTAGCGCCTTCCATTCAAATATCAGCTCCCGCCTCCACACACACACGCGAGCGCCTGAGAGAGTAATGAAATTTGCCTTCCCTCTCCCGCGATATCCTCACCAACACCTCATTATACCCCATATTTGGTTGCTTTCCCCTCCTCTCATTTCCCTTCTTCCCCTTACCTCCCACTCCTACTTCTCCTACCTAACCCGTTGATTCTGTTGTGGTCTGGTTCTTCCCCTGGTTCCCATGTCTGGTTTTCTCGCCTCTTACTTCCCATTCTCCTTCTTCTCCCTCTTACCTCCTCCCTTTGATTTTACTATTCCTTTCCTACCTCATTTCTCATGGTCGAATTGCTCGCCTTCTCTTCTTTTCCATTAACTTCCCACTTTAACGCCTCTTTCTCTGCTCTTTTGTTCCTCCTCATTCTGGTCTCCTCCTCTCCCTTTAACGCCTCTTTCTCTGTTCTTTTCTTCCTCGTCATTCTCCTTTCCTCCTCTCCTTTTAACGCCTCTTTTTCTGCTCTTTTCTTCCTCCTCATTCTCCTTTCCTCCTCTCCCTTTAACGTCTCTTGCTCTGCTCTTTTCTTCCTCCTCATTCTCCTTTCCTCCTCTCCCTTTAACGCCTCTTTCTCTGCTCTTTTCTTCCTCGTCATTCTCCTTTCCTCCTCTCCCTTTAACGCCTCTTTCTCTGCTCTTTTGTTCCTCCTCATTCTCCTTTTCTCCTCTCCCCTTAACGCCTCTTTCTCTGCTCTTTTCTTCCTCCTCATTCTCCTTTCCTCCTCTCCCTTTAGCGTCTCTTTCTCTGCTCTTTTGTTCCTCCTTCTGCTCTCCTCCTCTCCCTTATACTCCCTTAGTTTCTCGTTTCCCTTCTGGCCTTGTGTCCTCTTCCCATTTGTCCCTCTCTGCCGCCCTCTCCTCCCTTCTGTTATGATAGATTTCCGAGGTGGCAGCGCCGGGCCGTCCTCTGCAGGCCATTAGTCACGCCGCGGGCCAGGGGCGGCGCGTCATGATGTCATTTCAGCTCTGTTTCACCCATAACAAATTTGCTCTCCCGCGGGTCCCGAGGGGCGCGTGTTTGTGCGGCTGTCACGCTTTAGTGGCGGCGGCTGTTTGTGTGTTTGTGTTTTGATGACGTGTGTGTTTGTGTGTTTGTTTTGTGTATGGTTGTTGTTTTTGTTGTTGGTTGTTTTGGGTTAGTAAAAAGGAGTCTTATTTTGTTGTATGCGTGTTGGAACGATTTTTATGTTGTATAGTGAATGATTTGAGTTTTTTTTTTTTAAGTTGTAATAGGAGACAATCTTCATTCCTCTTATGTGTTAGGTTTTTATTGTTGTTGTTGTTGTTGTTATTGTTTTGGTTCAGTAATGACGGGTGTCTCAGGAAAGCTCATTATTATTTTGTTTTGTTTAATTTCTCCGTTCGTTGCCTTCTTTCATTATTGTTTTTCTCATCAAACGTCTTCTAGTTCCCACGTATAGTACATTTTCTAATAACCACCATGACAGGAAGTGTGTAATATATTTTCTCTTATTTGCCACACCTAATACTTTAACTCCTAACACTCCATGACATGAATTAGTTATATATTCCCTTTATTTTCTGCTCTTAATACTTTCCCTCACAGCTATTGCTACACGACACATCTAAATATTATGTGACATCAATTAATTACATTACTCCATTATTTGCTACTAACACTTTCCCTGTAAACATTAAATGACACGACTTCGTTATATTTCCCTTGATTTTCTGTTCCTCATACTTTCCTCCTAAATACTCAATGATGACGTAAATTAGTTATATTTTGTCTATTTGTCACTCTAAGTAGTTTCCCTCTTAATATTCTCATGATTTAGTTATTTTCTCTTTATTTGCTGCTCTTAACACTGTCCCTCTCAACCCTAGCCACAGGACTCGTCTGAGGAGCTGGAGGTGGAGGGCTTTGCGGCGGGCGAGGTGGAGGAGCCGCTTGCCCTGCCGCTGGTGCATCGCGAGCGGCGCTTCATCCACGACCGGGGCGTGAACGTGTCGCTGGTGGAGTACCTGGACACGGGCACCTGGTACTTGGCCATCTACAACGACGGCATCGGCGTGAACGAGGCGAGTGTCGAGAGTGTTGGTCCTTCGTTTAAAGAGTTTAGGAGTGGTAGACTTTATTTGTTTATCTCTACGTGAATAGAAGGAATATTGACAGTTGCTGGAAATGGGAAGTACTGTGTCATGTTTTGTTTTGTGACAAGTTTTCATTTATTTATCTCTACGTGAAAGTGAACAGAATGAGTGACCGAGCATATTGGTCATTCAGTTATAGGATTTAGTAGTGGTAGAATTTTTATTTAGTTATCTCTAAGTGAATAAGAGGAATATTAAGAGCTACAAGAAAGGGGAAATTGTTTATGTTACCCAAACACACACACACACACACACACACACACCTTGCCTTGCCTTGCCTTGTGACTTACCTGTCTCTGCTAATTGGCCAGGTGGAGCTGTACCTGGGCGAGGAGCCGGACTTGCAATCAGCGTGTCCCAACGAGTGCAACAACCACGGCTCGTGTTCGCTGGGCCGCTGCGAGTGTGTGCCGGGCTGGGTGGGCGAAGACTGCTCCAAGAGTAAGTGCCGCTGTGTGTTGCTGGGGAGGGCAGGGAAAGCGGAGGATGTGACGAGCTAAAGGATGAGTTGCGATGGATGTTTCTTGAACTATAACTATCCTGTGTTTTCTTGTTCTTTCTTAGTGAGGTGATTTCTGATGACTTCTTTCAGAGAGTTGTGTTCCTGGTTCACTTTCTATGCCACTTGTTTTCGTATTAACTCATTTTCGTATAGGTGCATGATAATTTCCATGGGGGGTTAGTGTCCCTGGTTAATTTTGTCTCCTTTCTGCATTGTATTCTTTCCTTATAGGAGAGGGATGACTTTCTAAAGAGGGTTTTATTTCCCTTTCACCTTATACGTCGCTGCTCTTCACATTCTCGTGTTTTTATATAGTTGGGTGACGCCTGTTTCTAGAGAGGGTAGTGTTGTTCCTTCATATAGTCTTGTCAGGGATGTTTTGTGTTGTATAGAGAGGTAAATGGAAAGGCTAATGGGCTAGAGAGAAAGGAAACAAGAACAAATACTAAAGCTGCTCAACCAACGACTCTCTCATCCAACATCCGCGCTGAACCATTCCCACCAAACACCAACCAAAAGAAGAGAAAGTAAAATAGCTCTTCTCTAATAGTTAATATCGATCCACTTTACATCCTGGCGATAGTTCTGCGTCCCTGTCCTGAGTTGGTTTCCAGTGACGACTGAATGTAAGGATTGTGTAATGGGAAGGCCGTGTTGTCATGATATCAATAGTGCATCAATTCCTGACGACGGGAATATTGTACTGCGGAGGTAGGCCTGGGAGAGAGAGAGAGAGAGAGAGAGAGAGAAAGGAAAAGAGAGCGAGGGTGAAAGTGAAAGTAAAAATGAGAGGGAGAGAGAAGAAAAGAGAAGAGAAGAGAAGAGAAGAGAAGAGAGGTGAGAGAGAGAGAGAGAGAGAGAGAGAGAGAGAGAGAGAGAGAGAGAGAGAAATGTCGATATGGAGACGGACAATACATTAATATGAGCGAGTGGAGAACGCCAGAAACAGACAGACAGACAGACAAGCAGACAGCTGGACGCACAGAAACAGACAAACAAATTGATATACAGATATAGAGGAAGATGAAACAGAGAGACTTTGAATATTTAGTAAAGACGAACGAAACTAAAGCAAAATAAGTAACCGCATCTAACACTCCCTCGTTATTTTCTTTCTTTTCAATATTCTTCCTCACTAATTCTCCTTCCCCTTCCTTTATCACGTGTAACCTATGAATACGTTTGTTAGTTCGTCCAGTAATGAAAGTTTCAGGTCTCGTATAATACCATCTATCTACCGTGTTGTTATCGCTGTTCGAGGCTCAATGGGCGAGACAAAGAACGTCATTTACCTCCCATTTACTTTACTATTATTAAATGACGTACGAATTGACCCAAGCGCTGGTTTGATGGTCATTTTTGAAGTGTTGGATTGTCTTCCTGCCTTACATTCTTCTTTCTCTTCTTTCTTTCTCATTTTCTTTCTCTTTCCTCTGTCTTTTTGTTTGATGGTTTTTTTTTCAATTCTTTTTTATCTAGTTTCTTCTCTTTCTCTCCCGATCCTCCACTTTTCTTACCTGTTTTGTTTTTATTTTTTCTTTGCGTTTTATTCCATTCTCTGCTTTTTTTTTTCCTCCTGTCCTACTGTCATTTCTCCTGTTATTCTTATTCCTTTATTTTCCATACCCCGTTCTTGTATCTTTTCCATCATTCTCTCTCTCTCTCTCTCTCTCTCTCTCTCTCTCTCTCTCTCTCTCTCTCTCTCTCTCTCTCTCTCTCTCTCTCTCTCTCTCTCTCTCTCTCTCTCTCCTTAACACTTCTTAGTATTTCTTTTTTCTTCACCCTCCAGAAAAATAATTTAAGTGCGTTTCCCAGAAGACTTTTCACTCGTCTTTACATAAACAACGTTCACACTAACCAAACCACTCAACACCACCACCACCACCATCACCACCATCACCACCACCCGCAGCTCCACCTCCATCCTCCTCTTCCTCCTCCTCCTCCTCCTCATTACTTATTCACGATGGTACAAGCCTCTCGTGACACTTGCTGCTGCCCATTTTTGTTCTCCTCCTCCTCCTCCTTCCCCTCCTCCTCCTCCTCCTCCTCCTCCTCGTTGTTTTCATCCGCAATATAGTGTGGTTATGGGGAGGAAAGGAGAGACAGAGGGAGGAAGTGGAGGACAGTATGGTCATGTTTGGGAATGAGAAGGAGAGAGGACGATCGAGTGTTACTAGCGTGTGATCTGAATACATGAGAGAGAGAGAGAGAGAGAGAGAGAGAGAGAGAGAGATGAGGGTTCCTATGGTCAAGATGTTTGTCAGGCTTATGTTCCTATGTATAAATGTGTTCTGAGGCTGTGTGTGTGTGTGTGTGTGTGTGTGTGTGTGTGTGTGTGTGTGTAGGGGCACCTTGTGTATGTGTGTGGGGGGGGGTGCTTGTGTGTGTGTGTGTGTGTGTGTGTGTAGACGTATATATATATTTGTGAGCGTATTTGGATCTTTCTCTCCCTCTCCCTTCCCTTTCGCTCTCCCTCCCTCTCTCCACTCCCTCCCTCTCGCGTACCCTCCTCCCAGACCGGCGTTGCGTTCCCTAAAGATACGGAGCAGAATACAAAACGTGCGGATAATACATATTTTCCTCAGTAGTTTCACCTTTAAGAGGCCGCGAGGGAGTTACCGTTTAGATCACTATTGAATATCTTTTATGTGTTTTATTCTTCCTCTCTTCTTCTCTCCCTCTCTTTCTTTTACCTCCTTACACACATTGTCCTTAGATCGTCTTACTCGGATACAATTATCACAAAAGCAACAGACACACACCAACACACACTCATAAAAAGGACACATCTACATTATTTTTTCCTTTCTTTTTCGTCGTTTTTTTTGTGTGCTTTTTATTCCCTTTTGTTTAAATTTTATACCTCGTGATTGCATAAGCTCAAGCGGCTGGAGGCGCCTATCGGAGGAGGAGGAGGAGGAGGAGGAAGCAGACAGGGTACGGAGGCCGGAAGAAAAGTTATAATGGAGGATATTGTTGTAAGGCCGAAACCCGCCCCAAGAGTCTGGCGGGGCGGGGCGGGGCGGAGCGGGGCAGGAGGAGGTGGGGTGGGACCTGCAGAAGTGCGTGGAGGAGGTGAGCGAGTGTGTGCGTGTGTGTGTATAGGTGTGTGCGTGTGGGTGTGTGCATGCGTGGCTGCAGCGGGCACGTCTTCAGGACCAGACAGAGCTCGTCGTGTAAGTCTACGCTCCGGGTACTCCAGATTTCAGTAACACCGCCGGCAGAAAATTGCCAGAAAATGAGCTGTCAAAAACATCCCGGCTGTTATGCTGATAAGGCGGCTCTCTCTCTCTCTCTCTCTCTCTCTCTCTCTCTCTCTCTCTCTCTCTCTCTCTCTCTCTCTCTCTCTCTCTCTCTCTCTCTCTCTCTCTCTCTCTCTCTCTCTCTCTCTCTCTCTCTCTCTCTCTCTCTCTCTCTCTCTCTCTCTCTCTCTCTCTCTCTCTCTCTCTCTCTTTTTAGTCGCTCCTGCTGGCCACGTCCTCGAGAGCCTCCTGGATGGCCTTTCCCTCTTCATGTATGCTTCCTTCTCCTCTCTTTCCATTTCTCTCTACCTCTTCTTCCTCCCCCTCCTCCCCTTCCTCTTCTCCCTTCTCCCCTCTTCATAATGTTATCTGTTTTCCTTTCACATACCTTAGTCATCCTCCCTCTTCCCTATCTCCCTTAATTTTTCCTTCCTATCCACTCCCTCCCTTCCTCCTTCTCTTCTTTCCTCCCCTTTTTCCTCCTTTCGTTTCCTTTCTTTTCCCCTCTCTTACCCCTCTTCCTTTCCTCCTCATAACCTTATTCTTGGACATTACATTCACTCCTCATCCTCCTCCGATCACTTCCCCTTCCTTCGTCTCTTCCCCTCTCTCTCTCTCTCTCTCTCTCTCTCTCTCTCTCTCTCTCTCTCTCTCTCTCTTATTTTTTTTCTCAAGATAACTTTATATTAAACTCTTCCATAAGTGAGAATTAGTAACATTTATATCCCCCAAAACTCTCCATACATGAACGTTTCTTAGCTCACCAACACGAACGTTTTCCGAGACGAACGAATGACATTGTTGAAGGGAACGTTTCTGGACGTTCTTTATCCTCCTTTTGCATTTCCGTCTCCTTTTTTTATTGTCCTTTTCTCTTTTATCTAGTTTCCTCTCTATCTCTCCTTCGTTTTCACTTTTCTTACCTGTTCAGTTTTTGTTTTCTTAATTTTCTTTCATTATCTTGCCTTGGTGGGGATAAACCTGTATGCGAAATGTGTCTGTTTGTGTAGCAGTGAATCATTAGTAAGAAATGAAGCCGTGGAGGTTGTGGTTTATGGTAGTAAGAATGATGCGGTTTATAGCGTATTTATGGAGTGCCTGGTGGTGGTGGTGGTTGTGGTAGTGAAGGTGGTGGTGGTGGTGGTGACAGCACGTGTGTATAAGGGAATAGAATGCAAATGTGGGGAGAATATTGTGTTGTGGCAGAGAGAGAGAGAGAGAGAGAGAGAGAGAGAGAGAGAGAGAGAGTCAACGTGCAGGATAAGTTATATGATGGAGGAAAATTTGACGTCGGAGAAAAAGGAGACTTCAATCATCCGCGGAAATATTGGGTCTTGCCGAACAGAATAGGCGGAGAATATGAAGAGGGAAAAAAAAGTAAAAAAAAAAAACGAAAAAAAAGAAAAGTTACATATCTATTATTTAAGCAGATAAGGCAAGTGGCAAGTTATAATTTTCCTCTCTACAGATATTTCACAGAGAGAGAGAGAGAGAGAGAGAGAGAGAGAGAGAGAGAGACTGGAGGCCTTGACAGCGTGGAAATATCGAAAATTGCCTCCTCTAAATATTCTTTCAGATTTTAAATGGAGCTAATTTTCCGCTACGTTGAAGCATAACAAGTTGCATACCTTCGCGGAGGCTAGGTATGTTTGTGTGTATGTGTGTACTTATGTATGTATGGAAGTGTTTAGGTATGTATGGACATGTATTTTTGTATGTATATGTATGTGTATGTATGTAGATGATATAAAGACAACCTAGTACATAAAATCACTGCATAAGGAACAAAGGTCAACATCAATTCCCATCTCTTCATAAATCATATATACGTTTCCTTCTCAAAGTCACTAGCACATATACGTAACCTCACCAGTCTGCCTCACCTCCCACTATAAAAAAATAAAAATCATGCTCTCATACAATGGCCAGAACCCGCCGACCTGGAAACATTAATCCTATTTTTACCGCCATCACCACCGCCAACCATTTTCGTATTCCCGCCAACCCTTCATAAAACCTCTCTCAACATTACGACAATACATCACCATCAAGACTACATGTATACCAACTCACACATACATACATACATAACCTTCCACACATTTAACTCACAGCATTTAACCACCTCCACCACAAACTCTACCAGAACCACCACCACTACCACCACCACTAACATTCATTTCATTTCCCCGCTCATACTTAGTCGTAATAACATTCCCTGTGCTGCGAGTCCTCAACAAACACTCTCACAAGTTATAAATATTCATGAACATCCTCAGAGAGAGAGAGAGCGGACGTCGCCCCCCGCCGTCAGCAGCGCAAAGACCTCCCCTGGCGCCCCCTAAGTACAAACAACCAGTATTAACTAAGCCGGAAAGGACTTGCGCCGCCACGACCCAGCTCTGCCCCGCGGCCAAGAGGAGGAAGGGAAACGGCGAGGAAGAGAGGAAGCGAGGAAGAGGAAGAGATGGAGAGGGAAAGGACGAGAGACAGGGAGAGGGAGAGGCAAGAAAAGTAAAGTTGCAAAAAGAGGATGAGGACGAAAAACAGAAATATGTGACGGTGAGAAAAAGAGACAATGAGGATAAAGAAACTAGAATTAGAAAAGAGAAAAGGGAAAATGGAAAGACACACAGAGAGAGAGGGAGGGAGAGGGAGAGGCAAGAAGACTAAAGCCACAAAAAGAGGATGAGGACGAAGAAAAGAAATGTGTGACGGAGAAAAAGAGACAAAGAGGATGAAGATGAGGAAAAGAACTCGAATTGGAAAAGGGAAAATGTGCGAAAAAGCGAAAGGGAGTCCTCCAGCGGCGGAAAGATCCTTTGGTCTGGCGAATCCTACGTAGCATGGCGTGGGAAGAAAGGAGTGTGTGGAGGAAAAAGAAGAGGAGGAGGAGGAGGAGGAGTGAAAGACCTCAATGTCCTTCTCTCCTTCCTTCATTCAAGTTCCTGCGCGAAGGATCCTGACGAAGCAGGAGAGAGAGAGAGAGAGAGAGAGAGAGAGAGAGAGAGAGATGGAAAAACTGTGACGGTAAGGAAGAAATAATAAGAGGAAGGAATGAAAAATGTGAAAAGGGACGTAAAAACAAGTGAAAATAATTAAGGGGAGAGAGAGAGAGAGAGAGAGAGAGAGAGAGAGAGACCGACCAGCCCCATCCCCGCCTCCTGATCCTTCCCTTCCTTGCACTGGCACGTCCTTCCTCGCCGATTACCTTCACTTAGTCCAATATTTCTGCGGGCGAGGAATATAATTTCGGGTGTTTGGGGCGTCGTGTTGGCTGAGTCCCTCCTGGCGTCGCGCGGGGGTCGTTGGGCCGGGGTTCGTGCCTCGTAGCTTACCTCGGATTGGCTTCTGTACAGCCGGTGAGGTCTTTTTGCTTTCATTTGCGGTGATTGGTTGCCTGTGGACCTTTGGAAGCCTCTCATTAGTTGTTTCGATTCTTGGTTTGATGGTTTGATGGCTGGAGGGTTGGTTACTTGTCTTCTGTTTCTTTTTTGTTTCAATTTATTTGTTTATTTATTTATTTGCTTCCTTTGCTGTGATTGGTTACCTGTTTACCTGCGGAAGACTTTCATTGGTTGGTTGAGTACTTGGTGTGATGGTTTTTGGTTGTGTGGTTGGTTACTTAACCTTCCTGCTTGTTGCGTCTGTGGTTTGTGTGTTTATCTCTTCGGTTTTCTTCTTTTCATCCCGTGAGTGAGGTTATTTGAGGTTCTTACGCCGTTGTTTTATCTTGACTTATAGAGAATTTCCCCCCGCCCTTCAATTTGCTTATTCTCAATCATATTAAATTTATGGTTTTGTAATATCGTCAAACATTTATTTCTTGTGAATGATAATACAGATTTGAATAATATAACGCTTGCCTGTGTGAGTAAGGATAAGCTTGGTATTATAAAGGTTTTGCTGTATGAATATTTATAAACCTTTCGCTGCCAAACGTTCTGGCTTATGAATATGGAATTAATTAGGAATACATTTTTTATCAGCAAGAGCAGCCATCCATTTTGCCTCATGAATTATACGACCAAACGCTCAGATGAAATGTATTTGTCGCTAGCATTTATTTATGTCTTGTGTCCGCCTGAAGCATTGCGGCCAGCACACGCTCTCTTAACAGTCCGACGTCTTCAAGTAACAGTAAAGTATTCCCGAAATTGACCTCTCTTTTGGCCACTTATCTCAACTCTTTTTATAGGAGCAGTCATTTGCGGGCTTTTTTTTTTCATTATCGTTTTCTTTTCTTTTTTCACCCTTAAGCATTTTCCTTTGCTATAAAAAAAGACATTAGACATTCTCGCTGTGATCTTTTATTTCGATATCACTATGATTCAACGCGTCATCCGTCATATGTCTATTGTTTTCCATCACTTCAGGGCGAGGGCCTTTCCCAACCTTTTATTTTTCCACTGAATATCTCTTGTGTGGCGTTAGTGTGCTCCATCCTGCTTCAACAACTGTTATTTTATTGCCGTTGTACACCTGACCTTCTTGACGTTTACAGCTCCTACACAATCACGCCGTTACCGTAGCCGTTTATCTACATACGTTTTACGCATATGACCTGACCAAATCCACCTCCTACTCTAAAACAATACTGAACCTTGCAACAAAATATCCAATAAAGAAAGATTTTTTTTTTTTTTTTAGCTCACCCATAGGAATATAAACCTCTTCCTGAAACCTACTTATCATTCACCTTTCTCCTCCTGCAGGTTTGTGTCCCGTCCTGTGCAGCAACCATGGGAAGTACGGCGGCGGGCTGTGTCACTGCGAGGCGGGCTGGAAGGGCCGCGAGTGTGACATCCCCATGACGGACTGCGAGGTGCCGGACTGCGGGGGCCACGGCTCCTGTGTGGCGGGCTCCTGCGTGTGCGAGCCGGGCTGGAAGGGCGACCACTGCGAGATAGGTGAGTGTAGCTTAGGTTGGGCCGGGTTGGGTTGAGTTAGGTTAGGTTAGGGCTAGGTTGGGTTGGGTTTGATTGAGGTTAGGTTGGACTGCAATTGTTAGCATTATATTTATCATTATTGTCGTCATTTCTATTATCACTATTTGTACCATGTTGTTTTCTTGGTAAAATATAAAAACACAAGTGCGCACACACACACGCAGTTACACACACACACACACACACACACACACACACACATATATATACACGTAACCCATTTCCCCCCCCCCCCCCCCACACACACACACACATTTGCTGATTAATAAGACAATAACGTTCATGAATTTCTACGTCGGCTTTTATCAACGTTTTGTCTGTTCTTTCCTATTATTCGTCCGCCATGATAGTAACAATAATCACGCCGGTTATCAGTTTATATATATTTTGGCTGAACGTGGAATATAAAGGCATTTCCCCGCGCGGCCCCAAAAAAGAATGAATATATGAAAATGAAAAGTTGGGTTCAAATCAAATGAATAATCTTCTGAATCGTTTTCCAGTTTTAGCTTTCAAAAATATAAAGGATCGGGATGAAAACAAACGGGCAAAAATGATAAAAACTACGATTAACGCGCAGCTTACGAAAATACATACACGTAATACATACACCCGTAACCGAACACAATGATATATATATTTACATGTATTTGCCAGGACTTTCATTACGTTGCAATTAACTTTTATGTGAATTTGTTTGCGAACTTATCATTTTTATTTATATGAGAAGAGCGCGTGGTACACCTCCCCATCTGAGGCTTTGTAGGGGAGGCAGGAGGAAGGAGGGTCGCTTAGAGGGTTAGATTGGAAAGTGGAAGGGCAGGAAGGGCAGTGGACTGGAGAACAGGGGGAAGGAGGGCCACTTTCAGGGCTCGATTGGGAGGGAAAAAGGGCATTAGAAGCAGTAGACGGAAGGATAGACAGGAGATTTAAGAGGACAGCGTCAGATTGGAAGGGAAAGGGACAGGAGAGACAGGGAGTGGAAGGAAATGGCAAAGAACGGTCATTTATAAGGCCAGATTGAAAGGGGCAGAAGTGGCAGGGGACGGGAGGATTGGGCTGGCAGTGACTTGTGACCCAAATCAATGATGTAAGAAATAAAGGAATGGGATAAGGTAGGAATCGTGCAGTAATGAAGTTTTGTGGAAGAGAAACGGAGGGTAAAGGTAACCAAATTGATGTAGGAGTAGGAGAAGGAAACTAAAGGAGGAAAGGAGAGGTTTAAAATGACTTGAATGCACAGAGAGGGAAAAAGAGCAGATGAGGGAAGGCGTGGAAGGATAATGAAGAGGAAACGAGATGGAAGGAACTAGAGGATGTAAAAAAGATGGAAATGACGGAATAGACAAAATAATGGTGTATGGGGCAAATAATTAGGAGATGCAGAAGGGAAAGAATAAGGAAGAGAAATACAAATACAAGACGAAAGGTGGAGTATAAAGTTAAAAGAGAAATTAATAACAATGTTTGGATAGAGACAAGGAAGAGGAGAGAATAGGGACAGGGCGGGAGATTAGGGGATAGTCGGAGGAGAAGGAGGAGGAGAAGATTAAAGAAGAAGCAAAGAAAGGAAAGGAAGGGAGATAGAGGAGGAGACAGGGAGATTAGGCTGGACTTAAGGAGTAGGTGGGTGGGGGGGGGGGGTCGGCCATAAACTTAATGAGACAAACTTAAACTACCGAATATCCTTAAAAGTAAAGAGAGACACAACAAACAGACAGAAAAAGGGAGTGGACAGGGATCGGTTATACGTTTTATTTCATTAATTTATTTATTTTATTTTATTTTATTAGCTTTATCTCATTCAGTGTGATGGATTAAAAAAAGCTGTTGTGGGATCATTAACTAACACGCAATATTGTTGAATCGTGTTTTATTGTTTTATGTTCATGCAGGTTTTTTTTATAGTGGTAATATTTTCACTTTGTTGCATTACCTGTTTTTGTGTTATTTAATCGCATCGGACGCATTCAGTAACGTCATTATTTGTTTCCAATTTGTTGTTTTGTTGGGGAAAAAAAATCAACCTGAATTTCATTTCCTGTATTAACATTTATTTGTCCTGGGCTTCGTTTTTTTTTTTTTTCACACGTCGCGTAATTAGCGGGAGCTCACACGCTGCGGGGCCAAGGTTTGTTTACCAGAAAGTGTCATTAGTGAGCCTGTAATGTATGTATTGCCCCGCCCTCATTTGCCGTATTAATTATCATTATTATTAGTATTTCTTATTTTAGTACCCTTTTTTTACTGCTTTGTTCCCCCACGACTTATTCTTTAGCTTATAATTGTAGCTGAAGTGTCTTAATTTGCAGAGAAAATATTTTAGGTATTGATTTTGAAGCTTATAATAGCAATAGGTAGTGACGTAAAACACACACACACACACACACACACACGCTCACGGGAAGGAGGAGCCAATATTTACCAAACACTCCACGTCCCGCCTCCCTAAAGGGGCAACTAAAGAAAAATCCACGCACATAAGGTCCCCACACACACATACACGCACACACCTACACACGCACATAAGCATACACACATTCATGAACACATACATACACACAGATATTCATACATACATACACACAGACCTACGTTAGTATTTCGGTCTATATTTGGCTTGTATAGTGACTGATTGGCGTCTCTAGGTCGATGAAGATTGATTTGTCACATTCCTTTCATCCTCCCCATCATTACTTACCTCCATTCCCCTATATTTTCATCACCACCTGTTTATCCTACCGTTTTTTTCTGCTATCACCTCATGAATTATCAACCATCTACTTCCCCTCACCCTTCATCATCGCCACTACCTTTTCATCCATCTTTTTTCACCCTTCACCTTATGAATTATATCAGCCATGTACCTTACCTTACTCACCCTCACTTCTTTTACTCAACTGTTTTTCCTCACCTCTCCTATTCCGAGTTTTCCAGTTACTTTCAAATTCTCATCTAGTCACCTTTTAAGTATTGTCAATTTATCTTTTTTTTTTCAGTCAACCAAAAAAATTCTATAGTCACCCACAAATACTTTTACTTCGCTTCACCTTATCCTAAACTTCCCAGTCCTCATAATTTTTTTTTTCTGGTATCCTCAAAATCTTAATTCACTCATCTATTTTCCAGTCAACCTCTAAAGCTCTTCCAGTCACCTTCAAGATCTTTTATTTCACCTCACCTTATCCTGAACTTTCCAGTCCTCATATAGCTATTTTCCGGTTACCCTCAAACTCTTCTCCATTCACCGGTTAAGCATTGTCCACTCATCTATTTTCCAGTCAACCTCCAAAGCTCTTCCAGTCACCTTCAAGATCTATTCCTTCACCTCACCTTATCCTGAACTTTCCAGTCCTCATATAATAATTTTCCAGTTACCCTTTAAGTCTCCTACATTCACTCTCTTAACTATTGTCTTGTCATCTGTTTTCAAGGTTACACTAAAAGCTATTCCAGTTGCCCGCCAAATTTTCCTTCCTCTCATACACCGAGCTTTCCAATAAGAGTCAAACCATCTTCCCATCAGTCTCAAACTCCTTCCCTTCTCGCCTGTGACGCATCCTCTTCCCCGCCAGTGGACTGCGTTGACCCCACCTGTCGCGGCCACGGCTGGTGCGTGGAGGGCCGCTGTGTGTGCCGCGCCGGCTGGACGGACGCCAACTGCTCCACGGTGGACCACAAGGTGTTCACGTGCCTGCCGGACTGCTCGGGGCACGGCCACTATGACCTGCACACCTCGGCCTGCGTGTGTGAGACCTTCTGGACCGGACAGGACTGCTCGGAAGGTAAGGGATGGTGTGCCTGTGTGTGTGTGTGTGTGTGTGTGTGTGTGTAGTCGGCAGTTTTGTTGTCACCTTACAGATCTTTGCAGTTCTTACTCGCCATCATGTTTTTCAGCCTCTTTTTCATTGTTTCAAGTCATATGAAAAGGAATATTGTCCACGGCTGAAGCACCTTTGATAAAAAAAGAAAAAGGTAGTGGAACACGGGGCCTCATAGCAACCTGAGGGAAGGACCGTAGATAAAGAGGAGGAAAAGTTGAACGGTATTTGCGTTTAATTAGTTCACAAAATTGTTGTTAGGGAAGAAGTATGAGGTTCGTGGAAGTTGGGGAGAACTTCCAAGAATCGCGATCATTAAAATTTGAACGAGAAAAAAAAACCTACGGAGAAATCGAGAACTTTTATACGTTTCGCAAGCGCATGACTTTAAACAATTCATTCGATACAAGACTTACGATTTTTTCAATGCACCAGAGACAAGCGCTAAAACCTTTGCGAAACAAATACTCCATTTACCCAATGACTAATAAATCTTCTTTCAAGGCAAACAAAACAAATAGCGTAAGTATCTTAGCGGCAATACTTCCCGGAATGTTTCGTGTATATTTCAGCACACTCCGAAATTTCCCGAGACAGTACTTTGTGTAATTAAGCGAAGCCTTTGATGCGGCTCCCGGCCACCGGTGAGATTACGTGCTTTTTAATTAACAGGTGGGCCGGGCTAGATTATTGCTTTCATTAATATACTACTGTTACTTTTATTTCTTTTATTGTTATTATTTTTTGCTTCATCAATATTATCAAGACTTTTTCTTCTACTACTATCACCATTACCTCTTTTCTAACACTACTACTACTGCTACTGCTGTTACAACCACCACCACTACTATTACTACTACTAATAATAATACTACTATTACTACTATTACAACGACGACTACTACTACTGCCACCACTACCTCTTTACTACAACTATTACTTCTGCTGCTACTGCTTCTACTACTACGACTACTACTACTACTACTACTACTACATCTGCCACCACATCCTCTTTCCTACCACTACTACTACTACTGTTACTACTACTACTACTACTACTACTACTCTAACGACTACTACTATTACTACCACTACTATTATATATATTTTTTTCATTATGAGAGAGAAGGGGACGGGAAACAGGGGGGTGGAGGGGGGACAGAGAGAAAAATGTTCTTTTTTTATTAAAGGCCCCAGAATAGGAGGAAATATTTCTGGAATGCAAATATCACGAGGAATGTGTCGTCGCCGATGAATGATGAATGGAGCAGCCAGGTGAGGGTCTCTCTCTCTCTCTCTCTCTCTCTCTCTCTCTCTCTCTCTCTCTCTCTCTCTCTCTCTCTCTCTCTCTCTCTCTCTCTCTCTCTCTCTCTCTCTCTCTCTCTCTCTCTCTCTCTCTCTCTCTCTCTCTCTCTCTCTCTCTCTTTTTAGTCGCACCTGCTGGCCACGTCCTCGAGAGCCTCCTGGATGGCCTTTCCCTCTTCATGTATGCTTTCCTTCTCCTCTCTTTCCATTTCTCTCTACCTCTTCTTCCTCCCCCTCCTCCCCTTCCTCTTCTCCCTTCTCCCCTCTTCATAATGTTATCTGTTTTCCTTTCACATACCTTAGTCATCCTCCCTCTTCCCTATCTCCCTTAATTTTTCCTTCCTATCCACTCCCTTCCCTCCTCCTTCTCTTCTTTCCTCCCCTTTTTCCTCCTTTCGCTTCCTTTCTTCACCCCTCTCTTACCCCTCTTCCTTCCTCCTCATAACCTTATTCTTGGACATTACATTCACTCCTCATCCTCCTCCGATCACTTCCCCTTCCTTCGTCTCTTCCCCTTTCTCTCTTTTTTTTTTTACGCCTATAGCGCCGGTAGGCTTGCCTGAGGGGCCTGGATGGTGTTCGGCCCCAGCCCGTCATGGCGCAGGCAAGTGTTTTTAGTGGCGCCATCTCTCTTTGCCTCTCTCTCTCTTACTCTCCTCCCCTCTTTGCTCTTGTCTCCCCTTCCTCCTTCCTTCCGTCCCCTTCCCTCACTTCAATTCTTCTCCTGTCCCTCCTCCTCCCCTGCATGTTCTTCCCCTTCCCTCCCTCTCCCCTTCCTTTTTTCCTCTTGTTCCCAACCACTTTCCTTCCCCCTCTCATCATATGTTCTCTCCCCTTCCCTTACATATTCTCCCATTCATTCTTGTATTCCCATGCCCTCCCTTACCCACCCTTCCTCCTCTTCCTCCTCCCCTTCCCTCATGTCTTTCCCTTCCTCTCACCCCTTGCTCTGACCCCCTTCCCTTCCTCCCTTCTCATTGTTTCTCACTTTCCGTCTCTTCCTCTCCCAACTCTTTTACCTTTCCCTTCCCTCCCTCTCCTCCGCTCCCTTCCCCTGCCCACATCAGCCTTTCCTCTCCCCACTCTTCTCACTTACCCTTCTTACTTATTCCCCTTTCCACCAGCTCTCTCTCCCTCCTTCACTCCTTAACTCCATTTGCATACCCTCCCCTCCTCCTCCCTCTGACTCCTAACCACTCCTGACTCTTCCTCTCTCCCCTCTTTTCCTTCCTCCATCCCTCTCCCCCCCCCCCCCTCCTTACCAGTTACTGCAAACCCGTGTGAATTCATAATTTTTTTAAAACCCCGCACTCAGTGGAAGGATTTATAACAGGGTCCATTTGTATTGTATTGTATTGTTGTTGTTGTTTTTGCTCTTTTTTCTCCGACATCTCCACCAACTTGACTCTTATCGCTTGTGTATATGATAGAGGGAAAGAGAAGGGAAGGGAATGGAAGAGAGGAGAGAAGGGAGGAGAATAGGGGGAGAGAGAAAAATATAAAGAAAACACCTTCCTTTTCTTCTTCATTTTCTCCTCTCTCCTTTTCTTCGAGTATACTGATTCCTGACTTCCTTTTTTTCCTTTTCTCCTCCGTTCTCATTCATCTTCCTATTTCTTCCTTCCTCCTCCTCCTCCTCCTCCTCCTCCTCCTCTTCCTCCTCCTCCTCCTCCTTTGAACGCGCTCTTTGAACTCACGAAACACGATCACACGGACAGAACACGACATGTACCTGATCACTTTTCTCTGTCTTGTTCTCCTTCTCCTTGTACCTTCCGTCCTTTCTCATTTTTACTTTGCCTCATTCCTTTCTTTGATCTCTTCTCTCTTCCCTTCCTTCCCTCTCTCCTTTATCCCTTCTTTCCTTCGTTTTCTTTTTCTGTTTATTTTCTCCTTCCTCCTCCTCCTTATGTTCTTTCTTTCTTTCTCTCCTCCCTGATTCTTCTTCCTTTTCTTCCATTTCTTCGATCCTTATGTGTCTTCTTTTCCTCATTCTTTCCTTTCTATGCTTTCTTTCCACTTTCCCTCCCTCAATTATCCTTCATCCTATTTCTCCTTTTCTGTGTTCCTCATTTGCGTCTTCTTTCCTTCAATCATTTTTTCCATTTCCATTCCTTCTCTCCCACTTACCTTTCTTCCTTCCTACCTCCATCATTTCTTCCTCTCATCCTTAAATCTTCGTTCCGTATTTAATTCAATCTTCTTTTTCACTTCCTTCCTTCAGCATTTCTTTCTTTCGTTGTTCTTTCCATTCTTCTTTCCCATCCACTTCCCTTCCTTCCTACCTACATCATTTCTTCCTCTCATCCTTAAATCTTCCTTCCGTGTTCGTTTCATCCTTCTTTACTTGCGTTACGGGGCACGGCGCTGTATTTTATTGGGCCCGGGAAAGAGTTGCAGGCGAGGGGATGAGCGGGGAAGAAGGAGGAAGACCCGGGCACAGAATCGCTTGCGTCGGCCCGGAAGACATGTGTTCCGGGACGCGTGTTTAAAGAAATGTATAAATATTGCTGCGTGGGGCTGTATTGGAGAGAATGTGAGGCTGTATCGGCATTTCTCCTCACCCTCCCTCACCCCACACACCACCCCGGGCTCGTCCTCCCTTCCTCTCTGGCGCGCTCTCTCTAGCTATCTGTCTCTCGCTCTCTACATCGGGGTAGCGTGTTGCAGCTCCGAAATGGTATAAACGATAATGGCTTCGGCTGAATCAGAGTGCAAACCAGATTTCTCGGTATATGAATGGAGAGGGATTTCGTCCACGTGAGAGATATATTACGTTACGGCGCTAGGTACGTTGTGTAGTGTTAGGGTATACGAACATATTAACGCCACGAATCATATTTTCATCGAATTTTTGTAGTGATCTCATTTCATAGACTTGCCAACGTAAAATGTGTCACTGAATGAAGATTTTACGCTCGAAAACTTAGACTAAATAGGACCAAAAAAAAACCATATAGATAAAGTAAAGAAAAAGGAATATGTTAGGATTATTGATTGCCTCTCTTGCTTCACTTTTTTACCCATCTTCTTTAAATTGTAAATAGGACAATATACCTTAGGATCGACGAAGATAAATAAAGAAGAATACCTAAGAGAGAGAAATATACCGTACCTTATGACGAAGTAAAGAGAAATACCCAAAAGAGAAGAATACGTTTGGGTTAAATATTATCTTCCTTGCTTCCTTATGATCGGGGAAGGTAAATATAGTAAAGAGGAATATCTAAGTTACTTCTTGCCTCATTTTTTACCCGTCTTCGTTAACTACATACACTTAATGATCCACATAGTAAAAAGAAGAAGAAAAGAGGAGAGAAGAAGAAAAGAGGATGAAAGAGGAATACGTCACTGTCACATATTGTCTTCCCTGCCTCACTTTTTACCCATTTTCTTTTACTACACTTCTCTCGATCACGTTTTAGCAGCGGAGACGTGCACTCGACATGAGCCTCAGATAATACCGCGGGCCTCGAGGTTTCAATATTGGGTGATGCGATTCTCCATAAATTTCGTAAAAGGAACGTCTGGGTTTGTGGGCCGATGGAAGACTGATTGAGCAGACCTAATATCGCCGACGGAATATTAATCTGAGGATGTAAGAAAGAAAACTATTCGCTCGTCATGAGAAAAGGGAATTCCAATCGCTCAAGTTATGTCTCAAGGATGTGATTTTTTCTTTTCGTTATTCTGATGTTGGTGAAGAGTGTTTTTGGGCGTTATTGTTTTGTGTATGAGTAACATCTCACCAATTTTTATTCGATTAGTTTGCAATGTAAAAACTCAAACACAAAACACTTGATAATGAGATCTTAATAATTGTTATACTGAAGGCAACTCGTTTTATGAGTATGAGGTATGAGGGCCAAGAGAAGATGGCGCCACTATAAACACTTGTCTGCGCCATGACGGGCTGGGGCCGAATACCACAGGCCCCTCAAGCAAGCCTACCGGCGCAATAGGCAGAGACGTAAAAAAAAAAAAAATATCTATATTTATTTTACTGTCAATCATTTTTATGCCTGTTTGTGATGACTATACACAGACAACACTTGAATAATAAGTCCTTATAATTACAAAAGTCTCTATTTTTAATGAAGTGTAGGTAGTATTTTCAAGTTATTTTATTAGCCTTTTTATGCTGAAAATACACATACAACCTGAATAATGAGTCCTTAAAGTTGGAAAGATGTTTGTACCTCAGAAACTCTTAAGCTCAGCCTTCGCCGCTACAAGCTCAGTCATTTTGGAACCTCCGTCTAGGCAGCTCTGGCACGGATGCTGCACCAATGCCTCACACTCTCTGCCTTTCCCCTTCCCTAACCCTCCTCCTCCTCCACCCCCTCCCCGCACCGCCTCAGGTCACATCTGTTGGCTGCTGTTCCGTAATTGTAAAGTTTGCATATCAAAAGTTTCCCTTCAGAGGATTGTTTTTACCCCTTTTGTGTGTGTGTTTGATTCTTTTTAAATCACTGGAAGGAAAAAAAGGTAGCAGGGGTTTCTTTATGTGTAGCGACGGGGGGGAAAGGGAGGTTTAGGCGGGTGTTGTGAAAAAATCAGAATAAACGTTACAGTTGCTGGAAATCCGAAACAAGACAAACCCGGTAGTCAGAATTTATTGAAAAAAAAATCAATAACGCAAAAAATAAGGATTGAAACTCGTACATAACAATCCACTGACTAAGAAAAAAGGAAAACAAACAAACCACAAAAGACAAAATGGAACTATCGCCTCAGCTTTACCGAGAGAGAGAGAGAGAGAGAGAGGCGGGGGGAGGAGGCGTATGACGGAAAAAGGAGCAAAGTTACCCAGGATTAAGAATAGGAATAGTTTAACAACGCTCTTGACAGTGGCGGAGGGAGGGAGAAGTCTTAGGAGGGATTCTATATAACGAAGGAACTTAAGGAGACAAATAGTGGAGGGGGAGGAGGCGAGGGAGGGGAGAAGGGAGAGAGAGGAGGAAAAGGTGGGCGGTATAAGGGAGTGAGAGAGAGGAGAAAGTTTAGAGGAAAAGAAAGAGGGGAAAGAGGAAAGAGAAGGAGGTAATAAGGGTATGAGAGGAGAGGATAGATAAAGGATAAATAGGAAAGATGAGAGGAAGAAGGAAGAGGTGAAAGGGGATAAGGGAGAGGACAGAGTTGGGGAGAAAGAGAGAGGAGAAAGAGGGGAAGAAGGAGGTGGTAGGAGGAAAAAGAAGAAGGGGAAAGAAGAAAGAAATAGGAGGAAGGGTGAGATAGAGGAAGGAGGAGGTGGTACGGGGGTGAGAGAGAGAGAGAGAGAGAGAGAGAATGTGTGTGTGTGGGTTGTCTTCTCATTTTTATCTCTTTCATCCTTCTTCCATTCCTCTTTCGTCATTCCTTTTTTCATTCTTTCCTTCAACCATTCTTACCATTCTTCCATTCTCGGTACCCCCCCCCCCCCCACACACACACACGCAGGACTCTCGCCTTTAAGAGTGTAAATAACGCGGCGTGGTAGTCACCTTTAACGCTATTATTTAAGGGATATTTACCTGCCCGGCGCGGCGTTAATTGGCCCTCAATAATGGCCCTTACCTGTGACGTCACCTTCAGCGCCCTCATTACCGACGCCGATATACGCAGTGCTCCTCTCTCTCGCTCTCTGTCTTTTTCTTTTACAGCAAAGGAGACAGTTCAAGGGCATAAAAAAAACAATAGTGAAAAAAAAAGCCCGCTACTTACTGTTTCTAAAAAGACGTTCTCTCTCTCTCTCTCTCTCTCTCTCTCTCTCTCTCTCTCTCTCTCTCTCTCTCTCTCTCTCTCTCTCTCTCTCTCTCTCTCTCTCTCTCTCTCTCTCTCTCTCTCTCTCTCTCTCTCTCTCTCTCTCTCTCTCTCTCTCTCGTATGATAGAATCCAGGTGATTTTTATATTTATGCAGAATTCTTTTAATATTTAGAATTAAACCCAAGACAAAAAATACCTAAGGTAAAAAAAATGGATGAGAAAAGTTATGTATAAAAAAAAAGAAATTAAAAAGATAAAAAGGGAATGCTGATATGGAACGAAAAGGAAGAGGAGGAGGAGATAAATATAACAGAAAATACAACACAGAGAGAGAGAGAGAGAGAGAAGTGAAAAATGGAGGAAAGAGGAGGGAGGAAAGGAGAGAAATAAGAGATAAGTCGCGGCGTCTGACATATGGAGGTCAAGTTTGCGTCGTGATAGCTGAAGTTATTTATAGTCAGGTGTGCGTGTGTGTGTGTGTGTGTGTGTGTGTGTGTGTGTGTGTGTGTGTGTGTGTGTGTGTTTTCTCCCTTTCTCATTTTCCTTTGTCCCTTCATTCTTTTTTCTTCCTTTCTCTCCTTCCTTTGTCCCTTCCATCCATTCTCCGTTTCCTTATTTATTTATTTCCTCCTTCATTCCTTTCTTCCATCCCTCCTTCCTTCCGTCCTTTCTTCCACTTTTCCTTCGTATTTTCCTTCCTATGTCCCTTTCTTCCAATCTTCTTTTCCTTATTTATTTATTTATTTCGTCCTTCATTCTTTTTCTTCCATCCCTCATTTCGTCCTTCCATTTTTCCACTTTTCCTTCTTTCCTTCCTTTCTTTCCTCCAACTTCCTTATTTATCTTCCTTCTCTCACGTGTTTATCTTGTTTTTCTTTCTATTTTCTTCCACCGTCCTTATTTCCACCCTCATATATAGTTTGTTCCCTCATTTCAGCTTCTTTTCATTACTGTTTAAATCCCGAACCTTCTATAAATTCACTAAAGCAGCATGATAAAAAATGGAAGTCTATTCACCTGTGTATCTATTTATGAACACGTGAACAGCGGCCTCAGATAGCGATCCGTTAGTCTTCGATCCCACTAACTGTTCTGCAAGGGATTCCAACTCTTTGTCCAATCCTCCGCTGACCGTTTTGGTGCGCATTCATCTTGCTTCTCTTATCAACTGTTATCACTGACCCATAAAGGAGGACTCGTAACATACCTGGACTTAGTATGATTTCTTTTTCCTTCTTATCTCCTCACCAATTATTTTCTTTTGTGGCATGATTTGACATATTATTATCTTCTCACCTGTAATATATTCTAGGGCCTTTTTTCTTCGTTATTTTCTTCGTTAACACACCTTGAGACCAATTTTCATATCACCTCTTACGTCTTCAATTTTTTTCCGCTTTTCATTTTCCTCTTTCGCCTACTTTATTTCCCACGTGTTATGTTTTATTTTCCTTCTCTTAGGCGTCTATATATTCATCAGTTATTCTTTTCCTCTTTCCTTTTTAGCATTTATTACCCACAGTTATTTTTTTCCTTTTCCTCCTCTCTGTCATCCTTTTTCTTCCCTTTCCCTTCTCTTTACTCTTCATTTCTCGTGTTTTTTTTTTTCTTCTTTTTTGCGTGCTCCCTTCCCGTCTCTGGCACTCCTACTTAACTCTACTCCAACTCCCCATTTTCTCCTTTTTGGCATCCTTCAGTTTTTTACCTTTTCCTTCTCCTCAATGGTATTCTTTCCTCGTGTTTTTTTCTTCTTGTTTGCGTTCCCTTCGCTCTTGCAACTCCTATTTTCCTCAGGTTTTCTCTTATTTTCTTCTCCTGTTTTGGTATCCTTCATTTTTTTCCTCTTCCCTACTCTTTCGTCTTTATTTTCTTGTCCTTTTTGTCTATTCCATTTGGTATGCCCACTTTCTTCAGGTTTTCTGTCTTTTTTTCCTCTCCTGTTTTGGTATCCTTCATTTTTTTCCTCTTCTCTACTCTTTCGTCTCTATTTTCTTGTTCTTTTTGTCTATTCCATTTGGTATGCCCATTTTCTTCAGGTTTTCTCCCCTTTTTTTTTCTTCTCCTGTTTTGGTATCCTTCATTTTTTACCTCTTCCCTACTCTTTCGTCTTTATTTTCTTTTTCTTTTTGTCTATTCCATTGGATATGCCCATTTTCTTCAGGTTTTCTATCTTTTTTTCCTCTCCTGTTTTGGTATCCTTCATTTTTTCTCCCCCTTCCCTTCTCTTTGGTCTTCATCTCTCGTGTTTTTTTCCTCCTTTTTGCGTGTTCCTTTCCCTCTTGGTACGCCGCCTGTCACCCGCAATAAAGGCAAAGAAGCGTGCAGGGAAATGGCGTCAGCGCTGCGAGCCTTTGAAGGAGCTGGCTTTGATTGGCTCACGCCCCGGGAAGACCTGGCCAATCAGTGGAGAGCCGCTGAAGTGGGTCTTAAAATACGCGGTTTGAGACAGTTCCCAGAGTGATGGATTCTTAACGATCTCGACGACCTTGTCCCTTTTATATCTTCCTTCTTTCGTTTCTTCTTTCGTTCTTTGTTTTTCTTCGTTTTCTCCTTTTGTCCTTTCCTTTCCTTTCCTTTACTTCCTCTGCGTTTTTTCTCTCATTGCATCACTTTTTACTTCCTCCCAGCAACTGTCTTTTTATCTTTGTTTTCCTTCATTTTCTCCTTCTGTCCATTTTTTTTCCTTCCTCTTTGTTATGCATTTCGATCCTTCCAGCACCTTACCATATTTCTTTTTCTCGTATTGCGTCTTTTTTTTCTTCCTTCCAGCAATTTTCCTTTTTATATTCTTTAGTTTCTTTTATTTTCTCCTTCTGTCCATTTTTTTCCTTCCTCTTTGTCATGCATTTCGATCCTTCCAGCACACTATCATATTTCTTTTTCTCTTATTGCGTCTTTTTTTTCTTCCTTCCAGCAATTTTCCTTTTTATCTTCTTTAGTTTCTTTTATTTTCTCCTTCTGTCCATTTTTTTCCTTCCTCTTTGTCATGCATTTCGATCCTTCTAGCACATTATCATATTTCTTTTTTCTCTTATTGGGTAATTTTTTTCTTCCTTCCAGCAATTTTCCTTTTTATTTTCTTTAGTTTTTTTAGTTTCTTTTTCTGTCCATTTTTTTCCTTCCTCTTCGTTATGCATTTCGATCCTTGCAGCACCTTATCATATTTATTTTTCTCTTTTATTCTTTCTTTCCCTTCGTTCTCTCCGTATGTCATTTCCTCTCCTTTCCTTTTCTTTCTCTTTTTGTTCTTTCTTTTCAAATCGTTTTTCTTCCTTCCTGTAACTTGCATTGTTATATCCCCATTGTTCCCTCACTTTTTCCCTTCATTTTTCCCTTCTGTCCTTTCCTTTCTTTATTGGGTTTTTTTTCTTTCGTTTCATCTAATTCTTTCTTCACTTCATTTTAGTAACTTGTCTTTTTATCTCCCTTCTTTCCTTTTTTTATTTCATTTCATTTTCTCCTTGTTCCCTTTCCTTTTATTCATCTCTGGGTTCATTTTTCTTTCATTCACACTCCACCAGTTTTCTTTTCCACTTTTCTTCCCAGCATCTTTTTCTTATTCGTTTTCCCGTCCTATTTTCCTTTCCTTCATTTTCTTCTTTTGTCCTCCCTTTCATTTTTCTATGGGATGTTTTTTTTCTTCCATTTAGATCTTGTCACCATATATTTTCCTTTTCTTCCCTCTTGTTCTTACTCTTTTCCTGCATCTTTTTCTTTCCTTCTTTCCCTTCATTTTTCCCCATGGCTCCATTTCTTCCCTCCCATTTTTTTTTTCATTTAGATTCTACCTCTTTTTTATCTCTCCTCTTACCTTTTACTAACTTAATTTTGCTTTCCCTTCTCTCCTTTCCTTCCTTAATTACTTCTTTTATGCAGTCTATCTCTCAGACACTTTCTTTCCTTTACGAGTCCACAAACTTTGATTTCTCTCCTTTCTTTCCTTTCTGTTCGTTTTCTTCCTTTCATTCATTTTTTTCCCTCCTTCTTGATATATTTTTCTTCTCTATCATCATTCTCTCTTTCTCCATCTCCCCATCCATTCCTTTTCTCTTTTCCGTTTTTTTCTTCTCTATCTTTCTCTCACTTTTCTGCATTTATCCTTCTTTCTATATCATTTTTTCTTTCTTTCATCCACTTCTTTCCTTCCTTCCGGAGACATTTTCCCTCTCCTTATCACCATCCCTTCTTGCCCCATATCCGCATCCATTCTTTTTTTCTTTTCCTTTTTTTGTTTTTGTTTTTCTTCTCTAGCCTTTCCTCATTTTTCCCGTCCCATCCATCATATAAAAAAATTGTCATGAGAAAATATTGAAGCATTTCCGGGAAGGGAGAACAGGTTAAAAAAAATACAAGTGGACGAAGCGAAAGAAGAGAAAAAGTCCTTGCAACTAAAATCTCCGCATAAGGTCGTATAGAAGAACACTTAAATGCGTCCAAATCCTCGCTGGGAAATATTTCAGGAAGCAAATCTCAGCGCGCATTAAATCTCGTTAATGTATTCTACGGGATTTTAAAAGTGGCGTTATTTTTTATAGTAATTCGGGTCCTTCTTTTAGTCTCATACGATTAACATTTTTACGAGAGAGAGAGAGAGAGAGAGAGAGAGAGAGAATGGACTTTTCCCATTAACTTTATTTTCTCATTATCAAACCCATCGATTGAGTCTGTCTGTCTGTACGTGTGTGTGTGTGTGTGTGTGTGTAAGTTATCGCCCGTCAGCCTCGAGTACCTGTGCCTGTCTGTCCGTGTACCTGTGGGCCGCACCTGACGGCCTCGGGGCTACCTGGCTGCCTTTTGTGGGTCACCTTTGTCGTCCCTCTCCACCTGTGCACTGGGTCTGTATTTTTCTTCTTTTTATATTCCTTGTTCTTTTTATTCTTTCTTTCCTTCTCATTTCTTCTTTGATTTTTGTTTTGTTTTTTATTTTCCTTGTTTTGTTTTCTTTCCTTATCTTTTTTCCTTTGCTTTGTTTTTGTTTTTATTTTTCCTTTTTTTTTAATTCTCATATTTTTTCCTTCCTGGGTTTTTTTCGGTTTTTTTTCCTTGTTTTTTTTTTCCTTTCTATATAATTTTTTTTTCTTTGCTTTCTGTATTTTATTCCATATATATTTTTTTTTCTTTCCTTTTTTTTCCTTTGCTGTTTTTTTCCCTTTTATTTTCCTGCTTTTTTTTCCTTTCCTCATCTTTTTTTTCCTTTCTTTTTAATAAGTCCTTCTGTACCCGTGAATTTAAACATGTGAAGGTGTTATTATTTTTATTTTATTGTATTTTTGGTTGATATACGTGTTCGCGTTTTGTTAATATCTTTCTTTTTTTTAAGGAACGTTATCTCGTATTTCTTTAGTTTTTATTTAGTTTCCGCCTCTCCGTTGACTCACTTCTTTTCCTTCTATTTAAACTTCTTATGATATATTTTCTTTCTTTAACTAAATCCTAATAATTTTTTTACGTCAGTTGTGTTTACTATCGATACCGTTCAATAATTTTTTTCTTTCTTTTCACTTCTACGGTTTACTTAAACACTCCCCCTTGTTTGTTTTATAGTATTAAAATCATTACGTTTCCCTTAAGCTTGGATAAATGGAGGCTCGTTACATACCCTTGAGCAGAGTGTTAGTGTGTCGTGTTTTCCTGCAGCTGAAATCTCGAACACGTGTGAGGGACATAAACGTGACTGGGGTGTGGGTGACATCCGCTTGGCAACGTGTGTGTGTGTGTGTGTGTGTGTGTGTGTGTGTGTGTGTGTGTTTATTACCCTCATATCTCTCGCTTCCGTCCCATGCTCCTCTTTTCTCTCCTTTTAGCCTATCTCCCTCTTTTATTATCCCTCTTCATCTCCTCTCTCCACTCCAAATTAATCCTTTCCAAGGCCAGAAGGGAAATATTTCAGTTATTCATGGAATTGTGAATATTTTTTTTTATTATGTGAAAGGTTGACATGTGTGTGTGTGTGTGTGTGTGTGTGTGTGTGTGTGTGTGTGTGTGTGTGTATGTGTGTGTGTGTGTTTGTTTTGTCTCGTTTTTTGTTTTATTTTGTTTTTGTTTTTTGAAAGTTTCCCAAATGGACGTTGTGTTGGTGTTGGCATTGCTTGTGTTGCCTGTTTTAGTTGGTGTGTGTGTGTGTGTGTGTGTGTGTGTGTGTGTGTGTGTGTGTGTGTGTGTTTTGCTTTCGCTTAATTTCTGCATACGTTTTCATCTCCTCTTTTCGTTCTTTCTTTCTTCCTCCTCTTTATCATCTTTTCTTTACCTACTCTTCATCTTCCATTCCCTTTCTTTCATCTTCGTTCTTCTTCTCTTCGTCAAGTTCTCCTCTCCCTCCTAAGTTCTCTTCCCCTCTCTAAGTTCTCTCCCCTCCTTAAGTTCTTTTAGCTCCATCGTCCCTATCCTCCTCCTCCTCATCCTCATCCTCCTCCCTTTGAAGTCTCACTCTCCACGTCAAACTTCCCCGGTTCATGCGCTTTGATCGACCGTCTCTTCCCTCCATGCGGTTCCCTTACATCTTCACTTCACCCTCCTCTTCCTCTTTCCTCCCTCTTCTCCCTCCCTATTCCCCTCTACTTGTCCTTCCTTTCATCTGCCTTTCCTTCTCCTTCTTTCTCCCTCTCCTCTTTCTCTTTGTCGCTCGTTTCTTCTCCTCTTCTCTCTTCTTCTCTTCTTTCTTCCTCTCTGCTTGCTCTTCCTCTCTTCTGCCTTTCCTTCCTCTTCTCCACTTTCCTCTCTCTCCCTCTTTGTCTTTCGTTTCCTCTCTTCTCATCCTTCTCTTCTTCACTTTTTTCCTCTCATCTGCCTCCCCTTTTCCTCTTTCTGTTTTTTCTTCCTCTCCTCGCCTCTCGTTTTTTTCTCTTTCTTTTTCTCCTCCCTTTCACTTTTTGGTCTACATAATGCTTTAATTCTCACCCTCTCTCTCCAAATGCATTCTCGAGTGTTTTTGTTTGTTTTTGCCTCCTCAGTTGTGGATAATGTTTCCCTCCCTTTATTTTTCTTGTGTGTGTGTGTGTGTGTGTGCGTGCGTGTGATGTTCTCGTTTTCTTTATCCTCTTTCTTTATGTTTTCTCTTTTGTGCATGGTAATTGGGATCATAAGTTTGCCTCTTTTAATGTGTGTGTGTGTGTGTGTGTGTGTGTGTGTGTGTGTGTGTGTGTGCTTTTTATTCGTCACTTTACTCATTCTTTTTTATTCATCTTCGTCGTGGGATTTTATTCATTTCTCTTTTTTCATCTTCATTGGATTTTACTCATTTCTTTTTTTTTCATTTTCTCGCCACTTTCCTCACTCCCTTTTTTTTTTATTTTGGTGTCTGTTCGTTCGTTCCATGTCTCCTTCATACTTCACAGTCACACTTTTTCTTATTTTTTCTACGCTTTCTTATCCTTAAACTGCATTTTTTTCTCTTTTTTTATTTGTCAAACCAGATACTCAGTTACTTCTCTCATTTCAATCTTTTTTTCAGTTCTCATTACTTCCTCTTATCCCTCTCCACGCCTCTTCTTGCAAATTCGTCTTTTCCTGTTCCTCCTTATTCCTTTATTTTTCATTCTGTCACGCCACCATTTACAAAACAAAGCTCTGTGTTCCTTTTATGTTCGCCCTCCGTCCGTCTCCCCTTGTTTGTCACTCTTTCGCTCCTCTCTTTTCCTTTTCCTTCCCTCCCGAACATATTTTCCTCCATCCAGTTCTCTCTACCTTCAGATGGCTTGTCCCTTTGTCTTCCTGGTCTCTGTTTTTCTTTCCAGTGTTCACCTTTTCTTTCTTTTTTGTTCCTTGTTTTTTTTTTTCCTTTTTCGTTTTGTGTTCTTCCTTTCTTTCTCCTCTCTCAGTTCTTCGTTTTTTTTCCTTTCTTTCTCTCCATTATTCGTATTGTTTTTCCTTTCTTTTTCTTCTTTCTTCTTCGTTCTGTTTTTCTTCCCGTAGTTTCTTCCTCTTTTGTATTCTTTTTCTTTCTTTCTCTTCTTCACCTTCCTTCATTTAGTTCCCCTTCAGTTTCTTTCTAATCTTCACTTTCAACACTCTTACCTATCCTTACCGTCTCTTTCTTTCTTTCTTTCTTTACATTCTTCTTCTTTCTTGTCTTCCTTTCCCTCTTGTTTACCTCCTTTCGTGCATCTTCCCACACTTCCCTTCCTTTATTTTCCCTGCAGTTTCTTTTCTAATTCTTCTCCACTCTCTTCACTCCATTGGCGTTCCCTCCGGGCGGCGCGGGATGGAGGGAGCCAAGCACTTCCAAGGAAGGGAGAGATTTGTTTAAGGCCGGAAAACAATCTTGGAAATATCTCTCCTCCTTCCCCTCCTATCCTCTCCTAAGCCAGGATACTTTGGGTGGGAAGAGAGAGAGAGAGAGAGAGAGAGAGAGAGAGAGAGAGAGAGAGACAGACACGTACAGACAGACATGGACAGACCAAAACAAACTTACATACATACACATACAAAGACATACATACGATACAGACAGACAGACAAACAAACAGACAGGACAACACAGGTACAGACAGACAGACAACACATACATACAGACAGACAGACAGACAGACAACCAGTTCTAACACGACTGAAAATAATGTGGATTGATTGCAAAAAAGAAAATCAAACATACGTATACCCGATATTTTTTTAGTCTTGTCAACGCCCACAAATATTAAAGCACTTAAAAAAATAGAATGCAAAATACAACACGTAAAACTTAAACGAAATCTCCAGTAAAAAAAATCGTACAGGTGTGAAAATGTTAATAAGGTCTGATACGGAGGTAATGAAGGCGGGAGGGGGAGAGATGAGGGAGAAAGGAGTAAGATGATTAAGAGAGAAGGAGGATTAAGAAGAGGAAGAGAGAGGGAGAAAGAGGAGGAAGGAGAAGTATGAAGAAGGGGACGAGAGGAGAAAGAGAAGGAAGGCAAAGTAAGAAGAGGAAAAGAGAGAAAAGAGGAAGCAATTAGAAGAAGAGGGAGAAAAAGGAGAGAGGAGAATAAGGGAGAATCGGAAGAGAGAGAGGGAGAAAGAAAGAGGAATAAGTAGTAGGAATTGGAAGAAAGAGGGAGAAAGAGGAATAAAGAATAGGACGAAAAAAAGAAGAAAGGAATAGGAAGAAGAGGAAGGAGATGAAGGGAGAACAGGAAGAAGGAAGAGAGGAAGTACAAGTAGAAGGAAGAGGAGGAGGAGGAGGAGGAAGATAACATTGAGCGTCTTGCAGCCTCGCATTCGCTCGCTAATCAACGTTCAATCTGCAGCTAATTTCAGGATCAGGTAATTAGTTATACTCTTATCGCGCGGCGCGGCGGAGAAGCGGCGTCTGATCACGGTCACTGATCTAAATTCAATTACCTGACTTGCCTCGCCTAATATCCTATCGATGTCTCCGTCTCTCATTATCTCTCCCTCTCTCTCCCTCCCTCTTTCTCTCCCTCTCTCTCCCTCCCTCTTTCTCTCCTTCTCTCTCTCCCTCTTTCTCTCTATCTATCTGTTCATCTCATTATGGTACTGTTCCTCCTTCGTTTATTCTTTTTTTCACTCTTTCCATACGTAATCCTTTTTGTTTCTCATTTTCATTTCATTAAGGTACAAGATCGATCACCATCCCTCCTTTCCTCACCTTCATTCAACTGTTTCTTCTTCGTCAGTTCCTTGTTTTCATTCTCTTTCCATATGTATAATGTTTTTTTTTCTCTTGTCACAGACCCCAACAACTCTCATTTCATTAAGGTGTACGATCATTTACTGTCTCTCCTTTCCTCGCCCTCATTCACCCATCTCTTCGTCCCCCACAGCGCGGTGCAGCCTGGAGTGTGTGCATGGGGAGTGTGACAAGGGAGGCTGCGAGTGTGAGCCGGGCTGGACCGGGGAGAGGTGTGACCAGCGCTCGTGTGACTCCCGCTGTAACCTTCACGGCCAGTGCCACAATGGGACGTGCGTGTGTGTGCAGGGCTGGAACGGACGACACTGCACCATCCGTAAGTAACCACCTGTGTCAGTGTTCTAGGTCCAAAAGGTCACGGGTAGCAATTAGCGTGCCTGGAACTTGTAGCTTTGCCATTTACTCTTGTTTTTCATGACTCTGGAGAGAGAGCAAGGACACAACACATTATAAATAACTGCCAATGGTGTTGATGTTTTCCTTACTTTTTTCCTGTCCAGTTATGAAAAGGGGACTACCATCTGACCAGACTTAAAGACATTTCTTATATTTGTAATCTTTATAACTCAGTATTCACAGTTTTGCTTCACTGATCCAAGCATTATCTATCGCTATCAGTGGTTATGTTTTCCTTTTGTTTTCTTATCCAGTTATGAAAATAGGACTCACCAGTAATACAATTCACCAATACTAGGTTAAGAATTTTGCCTCCTCCTTCATCACCTTACCCTGTCCCTCGCCCTCCTCCTCAGCCGGGTGTCAGAACGGGTGCTCCGGCCACGGCATGTGCACCACGGTGGAGGGGCAGTACCGGTGTGAGTGCTCCGTGGGCTGGACGGGGCCGGACTGTTCGGTGCAGCTGGAGACGCAGTGCGACGACGATAACGACAACGACGGAGGTGAGTACAGTGCTGGATTTATTACCACGAGGACAGGAGCTCTCAGGTGTAGGGCAGAAAATAAGCTCCAGGTGGATATTCGCAGCGTTGTTGTTTATACCTATCTTTCGGCCACTCCTCTTGACTCTTTGTAGGAGCAGTGAATAGCGGGGGGGTGGGGGGTGGGGGGGGGTTCATTAATGTTTTTCTTTTTGTTTTGTTTTTCCCTGAACTGTAAATAAAAAAATATGTTGTTGAGTGCAGATATTCTCAGCGTGTTCATGTATTCTCAGGTAATTAGGGAAGTTACAAAGCATAAACAGGTGGAGTTTGGCATGCTTTGCGAGTTGAGTGGAGTATGATTATGTTTTCCAGGTGTGTAAATGAGATGAGGTCAGGAATTCTCAGGTAATGCGAAATACGTAGTTGCAGGGGAAAGCACAAATAGGTAGATTTTGACATGGCTTTTCTAGTTTGCATGTATGATTATTTTGTTATGCGTGTGAATAAGATGAGTTTAGGTATTCTTAGTAAAGTTTGAGATGTGGAAGAGAAGAACGGAGGACAGGGTCTGGTCAGGGTCTATCTGGCTTTATTTTTTTTCTATTTGTTTACAGAAAAAATGGAGGTAATGTTTTATGTGAGAAGTGTTAGTTAAGATAAGCGTGTGTGTGTGTGTGTGTGTGTGTGTGTGTGTGTGTGTGTGTGTGTGTGTGTGTGTGTACGTTCCCCTTGGCCATCTGAGGGTCTTAATTTGGTTAGGTCAGGACATCGGTTGTTTTTCTGATGATTATCCAACACACACATATTTACAGTTATTTACAAGCGGTGATATATTTATTTCCACCTTTTTCTCTCCTTGGCGTTCTTTTTCACGGGATTTTTTTTGTCATTATTTTATTAAGGCTACATTTTTCTTTCCAGCTTCCATCTTTTCTTCAATTCTCTATCTGGATTTATTTTATACTGACAAATTTTTACGTATCAATTCCAGCCACTTTCTCGACATTTCTTTTTTTAATATTCTGTCTCATTATTTGATTTCCCTTTCATAACTCATCATTTTTATTCCACCGGTTATTCCTTTTTCTTTTCCTCCGAGCTGCTCCTTTTATGCGCTATCGTTTCCCTTTGCAATCGCTTCATATTTATTTTATTTTCTCCTTCGATTCAGATTACGAACTAGTGACATCGAAGACTCTTTCTCTACCCTTGGAAACTTACTCACCTACCCACCTAACCTCTTCCCCCTTACCCATCTACCCACTTAACCATCCACGCACTTTTTCTCATCTACCCACCCATTTCCCTTACCCATCCATCCACTCCCCTTTCCTTACCCACTCAGTTCTTACCCACCCACATAAACCCATTACCCACCTACCCACCTCCCTCTCCTCTTCTTTACAACCCACTCCTCCTCACCCACCCACCTACCAATCCACCCAATTCTCTCACCCACTCACCCACTTCCCCTCACCAATCCACCCACCCACCCCTTTTCCATCCGCCCCCTTAAATCAGCCACTGGGGACGCAAAAGCCACTTGTCCTCCTTGTCAGCTGGTCCGTAATGAGCAATTAAGTGGCCCTTCATTAACGAGTGGTCGATAATCAGCGAGGAGCGGGGCAATTAGGGACGGAAGGGTCGTTACTGCCATCCGTGTTCTCACTTTGCATTTTATTATTTGGTTCTTGAGTTTTTTTAAGGAGTTTTTTGAAGAATCGGAGAGAGAGAGAGAGAGAGAGAGAGAGAGAGAGAGAGAGAGAGAGAGAGAGAGAGAGAGAGAGAAAAATTGGTTCGTTACGTGTGTGCATGAAACAAGCGAACTGATTCATGATGAAGATTGAACAATACTTTTTTTTTTAGTCAAGTAAGCGATTGAAGTGTGGAGTGTGTGTGTGTGTGTGTGTGTGTGGTGTGTGTGTGTGTGTGTGTGTGTGTGGGCGCGCTTGAAGTTAATGAAAAAAAAAAACGGGAAGCAGAAGACGAATTTGAGTCATATTTCCAGCTTTTTTTCTTTTTTCTATTTGTTTACAGAAAAATGGAGGTAATGTTTTATGTGAGAAGTGTTAGTTAAGATAATCGTGTGTGTGTGTGTGTGTGTGTGTGTGTGTGTGTGTGTGTGTGTGTGTGTGTGTGTGTACGTTCCCCTCGGCCATCCATCCACGTCATATCGAGGGTCTTGGGGTGGGCGGGGCGGGGCGGGGGGAAGGGGGGGGAAGGGGGGGAGGGGGCCTAAGCTGAGCCAACTTGATTTACTACACCCCAATGGCTCTCTTCTCTCCATTTCTTCCTCTCTCCTTCCCTCCATCTCCTCCCTCCTCCGTTCCTCCTCCTCTCCCACCCATCCCATGATCCCCCTTCCTCCCCCCTTCGAATCTCCACTCCTCCCCTCCTCTCCACTTCCATCCCTCTTCTTTACCTCCTCCTCCTTCTCTCCATTTCTTCTTCCTCCTTCACCTCCCGTCCATGCACTTATTTTTCAGTCCGTTTCTTCTCCCTCCCCTCTTCGTACCTCTCCTCCTCCTCCTCCTTCTCTTCCATCTCCTCCTCAGTCCCTCATGCCTCCCTCTTGACCTCCTCCAGTTCTCCAGTGACCCAACGTCTTCTTTTTCTTCTTCCTCCTCCTCCTCCTCCTCCTCCTTCTTCTTCTCTTCCATCTCCTCCTCAGTCCCTCATGCCTCCCTCTTGCCCTCCTCCAGTTCTCCAGTGACCCAGCGTCTTCTTTTTCTTCTTCCCTCTCCTCCTCCTCCTCCTTTTCCTAGTTCCTCTGTGGGCCGTCTCTTCCTCAAAGCCACATTTCTTCTCCTCTTCCCTCTCCCTTCCTTTCCTCAAGCTTCGTCTTCAATTTCTTCCTTTCTCTATCTCTTTCTTTCTCTCGCCATCTCTCCTTTCGCCCCTTCTTCCTGTTCTTCAATTTCTTTCTTACCTACTTTCATTCTCTCCCTTCCTTCTTTCTTCCTCCTTGTACTGTGACGGTGGTATTCATATTTTCAATTTATTTGTGCACTTTCATATGCAGTTTTATGATTTATATGCATATCACTTCTTTGACGACGAGAGAGAGAGAGAGAGAGAGAGAGAGAGAGAGAGAGAGAGAGAGAGAGAGAGAGAGAGAGAGAGGGGTGGGGGGGTGGGGGGGGCGGAGGGGAAGGGAGAGGAAGTTCAAATCACACACGCTGAACGAAGCTGAAAACAAGTCAGGCGAACATCCCACAAAAAGAAAGAAAACAGCTGACATCCGCCTCTTGTGTGTGTGAAGGGGGGAGGAGGAGGGGCGTGGTCTTTGAGAGAGAGAGAGAGAGAGAGAGAGAGAGAGAGAGAGAGAGAGAGAGAGAGAGAGAGAGAGAGAGAGATCCATGGTACGAGAGATAGAATGTCTCTCAAATGTCTACTTTCCTCCCTCCTTTCCTTATCCTGTCTCCCAGAAGGGTTTGAAGCGATCCATTCCACCTTTTTCCTTTTTTCCAATCCTCTCCTTCTTTCCTTCCCCTCCTCCTCTTCGCCTCTCCTAGTCCGTAACCCCATCCTCTCCCCTCTTCTCTTTCCTTCTCTTCCCCTCTTCCTCCTTGTCTATCGTACTCCGTCATCCCTATCTTCTCTCTTTCCTTTCCCATCTTCCTCTTCGTCTCAACTAGTCTGTCATCCCTATCTTCTCCTCTCCTCTTCTTCTTTCTTTCCTTCCCCTCTACCTCTTCGTCTCTCTTACTCCGTCATCCCCATCGTCTCCTTCTCTCCTTTCCTTCCCCTCTTCTTCCCCTCCCTCAGTCCCTCATCCCCATCCTCTTCCACTACTCGTAAAACACAACCTTCAAGAACCAGACTCAGGGATCTCAGCGATAGCCAATCAAAACCCTTCATTTCGCGGCCCTCTCGGTAAGACTGGCTGCTATTGGCTGGCGGGGAGGGCTGATGAAGGGGCGGGAGAGCCTGGACTCGCCGGTGGTATTGCTGAAGATGAGTTCGAGACGTGAGAGGACGAAGAAGCACTTGGGTCTTGGTGATGCTTCTTCATCCTCACTTGTATCGGTGGTTTGCTGGGCCGAAGAAGGGAGTTTGTTTTTTGTTTTGATTTTTTTTTTTTTTTTTTTTTGTCATCATTCCGAGGTCTGATTCCGAAAAAGAGAGAGATAGATAGAGAGAGAGAAACAAATAGACAGACAGACAGAGAGCAGACAAACAGATAAACAGACAGACAAACAGACCCGCCAAAAATAGAGACGAACAAAAACAGACAGACAGATAGCATTACAGAAATACAGAGGCAAACAGATAGACAGACAGATAACAGACGGAAAGACAGACAAAACAGACCCCCACAGAGAGAGAGAGAGAGAGAGAGAGAGAGAGAGAGAGAAGGAAATAAGTGAGGAATGGAATGAGAGAGGAAGCAAATGAAAAGAAAGGGTAATGGATGGAGAGAATGGTATGAGAGAGAGAGAGAGAGAGAGAGAGAGAGAGAGAGAGAGCGCATGAAGTGGGGACATATTGGAGCATTAGCGATAAATTGGGATAAGTGTTTTCCCCACCCATCGCCAGGTGTTCAAAGGCGTCTGAGGGGCAGGAGTAGGGCTCTCCACACCTGTTGACGCGTACCCCGGAAACTTCACTGGCAGGGAAAGTGTTTTGGTCCCGCACACAGCCCTGGAGTACGCCATTATGAGCCGTTTCTGATAAATGAAGCAAAAAAAAAAAAAATCGAGTGTTATTGTGAGGCTCCTTTACCTAGCTGCCTGACTCTCCCCCTACCTGATTCCAAGTAGGAGGTGTGATTGATCCTTTAAAATGGCCATAAGCAGGATTTAAAGCCCTATATTAACCTCTTGTACCGTAGCGCTTGAATCACCTTCATCTGGATATATTGTTAGTATTTATGTAATTCTTTGGTGGTTAAAATGATGAGATAATGTTAAAATCGAACTTCCTACGATAATATCAGAGGAAGTTCCCCAGAATAACGGATCACATAAACGTTTTTAAGGACGTTTTGAAGAGAGACACCTATGCTAAGTCACCGTTGCCAGATTGTCGTACTCAGAGCATAGTATTTACCGGTTTCTGACCCCTAACTATCCCCAAGAAACATCAGGAATTAACTATTTTAACGATAATTATAAGTGAATCTCCTTATTGGGGTCCACGAGACAGTTTTTGGGTCGGAAGTCGGTAAATATAAGAGGCTGAGTAAGACAATCTGGGAACATAAGAACATAAGAACATAAGAGAATTTATCTAGTCTATTTTGAATGTGACAATGTCCCTGTTGAATCTGAATTTATCCAGTTTAAACCTTCATCCATTTATAAACCTCGATCATGTCTCCACCTAGAGAATGCAAGTTTAACTGTTTGAGTCTTTCCTCGTATGGCAAGTTTCTCAACCCCTGAATCATCTTAGTCATCCTCCTCTGCACGTGGCTGTGCTTATAGTCTCTTACGGTTCTGTCACTTCGCCAAGCATGTTAGTCTGTCGTTCCCTTCGCCCAGAGTCGCCTTTTCCTCGTCCTCTCGCCAAGGCTTCCCCCGTTCACCTTATCTTGGCCCTGACTCGCTCCGGCTACTTCAATATCTTTTTCCAATTCCTCCTCAGGTACGCTTTTCCCTCCTTTTGTTTCTTCCTCTCCCCGCCAGCCACCCCAAGACATTTTTTTTATATCATTTCTTGTTTTGTTTTGTTTTTGTATTTGTTTTGTTTTTGTTTTCCTTTTATTTTTTTGGGGGGGAGGGGCTCTTCCTCATCCACTACTTGTTTTACTTGCTTTTCTTGCACTTTTTTTTTTCTTTCTTTCTCCTCCTTCGGCGTCTTCTTCACCTTTTTCTTTCTCCTACTATTCTTCTTGTTCCCTCTACAGCTTCCTTTTTCTCCCTTTTTCACTTCTTTCTGTTATTCCTATCCTTCTTCTTTTCTTCTTCTTATTATTATTATCATTATCTTTACCTCTTTTCTTTATCTATGTTGTATTTCTTGCATATTTTACTTCCTCTCATATCCTTTTCTCTTCGTTTTTTTTTTCTTCTAAACTCAGCACGTTATTCTTTTCCCTTTCCTGCAAAATTCGGCAGTCAATTCACCCTAAAGATTATCTACTCTCTCTCTCTCTCTCTCTCTCTCTCTCTCTCTCTCTCTCTCTCTCTCTCTCTCTCTCTCTCTCTCTCTCTCTCTCGTACCCAAAAAGAGGAAAAGGAGGAGGAGGAGGAGGAAGGTTGGATTTTCCTGAAGATCCCCTAAGACATGGGTGTCCTGAGAGACGTGTTCGGAGGAGGAGGAGGAGGAGGAGGACGTATATGCGAAGAGAATGAGGAAAGGAGAAGCAGGAGGTTTTGAAGGAGGAGAAAGAGGGACAAGAAGAAGAAAAAATGGAAAAGAAAAAAAATGCTGATGGGACGCGTTTTGAAGAAGTGAAGGAAGGATAGAAAAAAAGGGACATGAGGAGAAAAGAAAGAAAGTAGGTTTTGAAGGAGAAGAAAGAGCAAGAAAAAATAGAAAAGCAAGAAAATAGAGAAGAAAAAAAGGGTCGCGTTTGAAAGAAGCAGACAGCAGTGAACGAAAGGTAAAAAAAGAAAATGGAATTGACATGGAAAGAGAAGGAAATTAATAGGTTTTGAAGGAGAAGAAAGAGAAAAGACAAGAATAGGAAAACAAAATGGAAAAGAAAGAAAAATTGGAAGATATAGAACGAAGAATTTAGAAGTTAACAACTGTGAAAGTAAGGAAGTCAAAATTGGCGAAATTGACAATGAAAAAGAAGAAAATCATATATACAGAAGGTTTAATAGAATGCAGTACGTCGATATTACAAGTTCAAAGAGAGAGAAGATTGGAGAAGAGGAAGAGGAAGAAGTGCTGGAAAAAAAACATAACCAAAGAAAAACATTGAGATGCGTTTGGATAGATTAAACTTTTTAGGATACTTATACACCGATAACAATTAGAAGATGATTACGTTGTTAGTCTGTGAGCTACGACCCGCGTTACCAGGCAATAGTCCTCAGAATATCGCATTTATCAGTTTCAAACCCAAAACTGTCGTACCCATGCAAATAACATAATTATTCAATTAGTTATTCCTAAAACCGTTAATTATTGATGACTTCTTGTAATAGTTAGACATCAGAACTCGGAAAATACAACATGTTGAGTACGGTAACCTGGTAACGTTGACTACCATCCACGCGTTACCCACCTCAGAGGCTCGGGGAGGTGTCGCTCACGCAGACACTTCAAAAATATGTTTCACTTTTTGCTAGTAGATCTTCCCGGCCCCCAAAGTAACACATCCCATACACAGCCTTCGGAACACAGAAAACAGCAATTCCAGCAACATTCGAACCCTAACTCATCCATTTCCCAACACCTAATACTCCGGTTACTATACTACAGCTTGAGCGACGGGCGGCGGCGGGGAGGGATGAGGCAGGACAGGGCAGGCAGTGTGGCAGGGGTGACCGGCTTGCTTAGTATGTATGAGGTTGGCGGGGCTCCTTAAGGCAACCTCCGAAGGAACAATGTATCGCATATCGACGGCTGGAGAACGAGAAGGACGAGTACGGGGAGAGGAGGAGGAGATAAAGTAAAAAGGAAGAATTGAAGAAAGGGACAACCGCAAGAGGAGGAGATAAAATAAAGAAGAAGAATTAAAGAAGGAGACAAGCGCAATAGGAGAAGGAGGAGAATATATATTGAGGAAAAACTGAAGAAAGACAAGCGGAAGAGGAAGAGGAGAAGGAGGAAGGGGAGATAAAATAAAGAAGAATTAAAGAAGGAGACAAGCGCAATAGGAGATTGAGGAGGAGGAGAATATAAAGAAAAGAAGAATTATACAAGAGAAGAGCAAAAGAAGATAAATTTCAGAATAAGAGAAATAGAGAAGAGTTGAAGAAGAATGAAGAAGAGATGCAGTGAAGAAGACAAAGAAAAAAAAAAGGCAAGAGGAGAATAGGGAGGTAGACAAAAGAAAACTAAAGGAAACATAAACAAGAAACAAAAGAAGGTTAGTAAAAAGAAAATGAGATAGAAAAGTGAGGGACAAGAACGAAGAGATAGAACAAGGAGAATAAAGACGAAGAGAAGCAGATAAAATGGATAAAGATAAGAGAAACAAGAATAAAAGAAGAATAAAAGGATAGAGTACGAACAGAAAGAAGTATACAGCAGGAAAGAAAAGAAGAAGGAGGAGGAGGATCAGGGGGAGGGGAGTAGGAAGGGCAAAGCAGGACGCCGATGGTAAAGAGAAGGAAGATATGTGGAGGAGGAGGAGGAGGAGGAGGAAGAGGATCATCCCTATCTCGTACCCTTCCATCCAGGGCGCAAGGGTATTGAAGATGCAAGTTTTCCTTTACATAAATAGCAGAGAGAGAGAGAGAGAGAGAGAGAGAGAGAGAGAGAGAACATATAGAGACTAACAACTAGTCCAAGAAAAACACGAAACAAAACAAGAAAGAAATGCAAAGAATAACACTACACAAATCACGTCAACAAAACAATAACAAAAAACAAAGAAAAACCAACACAAATCCCGTCTTTTTCAAACACCGCCGCCGCCAAAGTCTTACGTAAAGAAATATACGAAGGAAAAACAACAAATAGGAAAGCAAAAAAAAAAAATATTCCACATAAATCATGAACATAATACTTCTGACGCCCGGGTGCTCTGTGTGTGTGTGTGTGTGTGTGTGTGTGTGTGTGTGTGTGTGTGTACCTGCCTTCCTACCTCGCCGCGGTGCACAAACACGACGAACAAACACCTGGATGCGTTTGTTTACCTGTCGCAAGAAACAAACGGGGGAAGAATCTCTCACATATAGTCAGCTTGGGCGTGTGTGTGTGTGTGTGTGTGTGTGTGTGTGTGTGTGTGTTTTCCCTTCTTTTTCTTTGCTTGCTTGAATGTCTGGGTTTTTTTAATTAGTATTTGGTTGTGTTGTGTGTGTGTGTGTGTGTGTGATTGTTTTATTACTTGTGTGTGTTTTATTTTCTCAACGCGCGTGTAACAATGAATTCTTAACTAAATTCATGCATTTGAGATTTAGAATTCATGTGTAAAGTAAAAATAATGTAGACTTAATAATATGAATCACAGGTATATACACTCTCTCTCTCTTTCTCTCTCTCTCTCTCTCTCTCTCTCTCTCTCTCTCTCTCTCTCTCTCTCTCTCTCTCTCTCTCTCTCGCTCTCGGTCTCCCTCCCCCTTCCCCTTCCTCTCGTGAATATACAAATAAATATCCAGAGTGCTCCTTCCTTGTCGGCGGAAAATAGGGAATGCTGACTCAAATTCTATTCAGATCGAGTTGTAAAGAATTTCTCACGACACAACCTTTACTCCGATTAAGCATTTTTTCCATACAACGGCGAAGGCTTGGAAGCTGCTCTGCGTAAGGGCGAGATGGAGAGAGAGAAAGGGAGAGGGAATGAGTGAAGGAAGGAAGGAAGGAAACAAGGAGGGAGAGTAAGACCATGAGTGAAGGAGGGAAGGACGCAAGGAAAGGGGAGTAAGAAAATGGGTGAATGAAGGAAGGAAGGAAAGAGAGAAAGGGAAGTAGATGGCAGGAGTCTGTTGATTGATGGAGAATAAGGTTGGAAAAGGAGGCGGAGAAGGAGTAAATGAAGTAATTAAGCAAGGAAGAGAAAGAGCGGAATAGAGAAGAAAGACGGAAAGGGAAAGGAATGGAAGGACTCGTGAATAGAGGGGAGAAAGATTGAGTAAAGGAAGGGAGGAGGGAAAAAACGGAAGATGGTGGAAGGTGAAAAGAGATGTGATGCAGGAATTAATGGATGCACATAAAAGGGTAGAAGAGGGACAAGAGAGAATGACTTAAGGAAGGAAGGGAGGAAGGGAGAAGAGAAATAGCAGAAGATGGGAGGAAGACAAAAAGGGGAAGAGATGGAAGAATTCATTGAAAGATATAAATGGTTGGAAAGGGACACGAGGAAGGGAGGAGAGGGATAGAAAAGGGACAAGAGAGAATGACTTAAGGAAGGAAGGAAGGGAGGGAGAAGAGAAATAGCAGATGGGAGGAAGACAAAAAGGGGAAGAGATGGAAGAATTCATTGAAAGATATAAATGGTTGGAAAGGGACACGAGGAAGGGAGGAGAGGGATAGAAAAGGGACAAGAGAGAATGACTTAAGGAAGGGAGGGAGAAGAGAAATAGCAAAAGATGGGAGGAAGACAAAAAGGGGAAGAGATGGAAGAATTCATTGAAAGATATAAATGGTAGGAAAGAGACACCAGGAAGGGAGAGAATGACCGAAGGAAGGAGAGAGAAAGCGAAATATCGAATAAAAACGGGAAGAGGAAGAAAAGGAAGAATTCGTAGGTAGATATAGACTTAGACGAGAGGGAGGGATAGAGACTGAGTGAAAAAAGAAAGGAAGCAAGGAAGGAGAGGAAGGAGATAGCGAAAGATGGATGGAGGAAGAAAAAGGAAAGGGATGGAAGAACTCATGAATAGATACAAAGGTCAGGAGAAGATGGAAGAAGAGAAACGGGTAAAGAAGAAAACAGAATAAGAAAAGTAGCAATAGAAGAAAAATGATGAATAATAAGTAACCATGGATTGAGAAATAGATACTGAAGAGAAAATTAAAAAAGAAAGGGAGGTAGAAGAAGGAAAAGATAAGGAGGAAAGAGAGGTACACGGAAACAACGGAGATGAAGAAAGAGGAAGAACCACGGAGATATGAAGACAAAGAGGAACATAGAGTTTAGAAAGACGTAATAGAGAAGAGAAGAAAATAGGAGTTAGAGGAGTAGCTAAGAGAAACAGTGACCAAGAAGAGTAACTAACCGTCTTCCAACATAGACTAAAAGGAACTGGAGAAAAAAAAGAGATGGAAAAAGAAAGAAGGATGGAAAGTCAGGTGGAGGAGGAGGAGGTTCAAGGGGAAGAGAAACTAAACTCCTCCCCTCTGCTACTCCCTCCTCCACATCCTCCTGTCACTCCACTTGACCTTCAGGACCCGAAAAGTTGGCCCCCTCGCTGCCGTCGGGGCTAACGTGAAGGATTAGCGGGAAAAAGTAGCGAAGGAGGGAAGAGGGAGAGGAGCGGAGGAAGGAAGGAAGGAGAGGGACGAAAAAGACATAGCGAACGAGGGGAGAGGGAGAGAGAGGGAGAGGAGCGAACGAAGGAAGAAGGAGAGGGACGAAAAAAAAGTAGCGAACGAGGGAAGAGGGAGAGAGAGGAAGAGGAGCGAAGGAAAGAAGTAGAGGGACGAAAAAAAAGTTACGAAGGAAGGAAGCGGAAGAAAGAAAGGAAGGAAAAAGGAGGGGAGAAAGGAGAGGGAGAGGGATGAAAAATAGGTATTGAAGGAGAAGAAGAGGAGGAGGATAATGGAGGAGAGATTTTAAGGAACGGGACCTGCATGTTAACCTGACTTACTTCCTACTACTACTACTACTACTACTACTACTACTACTACTACTACTACGAGAAAATGACACGTTCAGGAGAATTCAACTATTACAGCCTAACTTAGAGAGAGAGAGAGAGAGAGAGAGAGAGAGAGAGAGAGAGAGAGAGAGAGAGAGAGAGAGAGAGACCCACCCACCCACCCACACACACCCCGTACAGCCTCAGCAATCCCTTACACACACTAACAACACAACTACCAACAAACAACTCGTGGTAAGAAGAGTGCGCGTCAGGCTGAACATAGAGAGACCTCGGCCACAGCATTTCCCAGGAGGCCCCGAGCTCTGTGGGACTGCCGCCGGGCCCCACAAAAGACCCATGAATAATACGTGAGGTCCTGCCCCGCCCCGCCCCGCCCCGCCCTATCCCGGCTAGTTCTCCACCTCCCCGCCCTTTGGAATAGTCTAGCTTGGCCGCGTGTGTTGGGTGGAGTAAGCTTGTGTTGGTGGAATAAGCTGTGGTGGTAATAGGAGAGGGAAGACAAAGTGGAGCAGCTAAAGTGGAGTTGATTTTGGGGTAAAGTGGATTAAAGTGGATGCTCGTATTTCTGTCTTGGGTGAGGTGGAGACTCAGCGGGTCATGAGCTTCGTGGTGACATCTTTTGCGTTAGTATTTGATTGAGTGGTTATATTTTTCTCTATCTGTCTACCTCTATCTCTTCTTTTGTTTCCTTTGGTGGTGGAGTCAGGGGTTCATGAGCTTCGTGGTGACATCTTTTGCTTTAGGATTTGATTGAGTGGTTATATTTTTCTCTATCTGTCTACTTCTATCTCTTCTTTTCTTTCCTTTTTTTGTGGTCCGATTACATAAGCTCTCGAAAGTCAGTGGTCATGAACTTCGTGGTGACATCTTTCGGTCTGGAGGAGAAACGTGAGGAGAATACAGAGAAAAAGGCAGAGAGGCGGTCCGGGGGTTCGAGTTTGGGCGTAAGTCTAAGAATAGCAATATAAAACACACTGACTCAGCCCTTATGAACTTATAGGGTGCGACAATAGGAAAATTACCTTATTGTTCGCGTCTCTCTCTCTCTCTCTCTCTCTCTCTCTCTCTCTCTCTCTCTCTCTCTCTCTCTCTCTCTCTCTCTCTCTCTCTCTCTTATGTCTTCTATCTATCTATCTATCTATCAAGGGAGATATGGGAATGTACAGAAAGCCAGAGAAAACAAAAAATAGAAAAGAAAAGTCAGAACAAGAAGACCTGAGGGGAAGGGGAGGAAGATGAAGGAAGGGAGGAAGGGAAAAAAAGAGGAAGAGGGGGAAAAATGAGAAAAATTTTGGTTCGTCTCTATACAACCTGCGGCGTGATTCTCCCTCCTTGCCCCTTTTGCTCCCCTCGCCAGAACTTCCCTTATTTATTTTTCCTCTTGTCAGTCACTCCCCCTCTCCCTTTCGTGTCATTTTCTTCCCTTCAATTTTTTTTATCGCGTATATATATTCTTCGATGCTAATGATAGGAAGGAGCACGGACGTAGGTGTTTTTTTTTTTCCCTTATGATCAGGACTCCTATCTATTTTTATTCATCACTGTTAGGTTAGGTTAGGTTATGGTTAGGTTAGGTTAGGTTAGGTTAGGTTATGGTTAGGTTAGGTTAGGTTAATTTTTTTTCTGCTTATATTTGGGTTTGTATTTCTCTTTAAAGGTTTATTTGGTGTAGTGAAAAGTGTGCTTAGAATATTTTATCCCTTCCTCTGGCAGTATTAAGGAGGATGATGATATATGTAGTTGACAAAGGAACAGAACTAATAGGAAGAAGGAGAAAGAGAAGAAACAGACGAAAAAAATAATGATATACGAACAATGCTAAGAAGAATAGAGAGCAATAATAACACTAACAATGATGATAATAAATGTAGCTGTGAAATGAACACTACAAAGAAGAGGGAGACGAAGATAATGAAGATGAAGAAAGAATAAAAAGAAAAAAACAAGAATAAACGAACAATACTAAGAAGAAAACGAAAAACAATAACAACAGTAACGATAATAATAACAAGTGTAGCTGTGAAAGAAATAGTATTAAGACGAATGACGAAAAAACAAAACAAAAAAAAAATATAAACACTAAGAAGCAAAAAAAAGAATAGCAATACAAAGAAGAAAAGCCGTAATAAGAGTAACAATAATTAATCCTACCTGAAAAAGTAATCAAAGGTCAGGTAAGGGAGGGAGGGAGGGAGGTGGGGGGGGCAGGTAAAAGGACTCATCAACCCAGAACCACGACAAAGCAGCAAGGAAAGTGCTATGTGCCCCCCTCACCCCTCCCCTCCCCACCTACCCACTCACCTCCCCCCCTCCCTTACCCCTTCCCCCCCTCCATGTGATTAACCAGACCCCGTGAACACAGAAGCACTAATAGCAACGCCTCTTTTATGGAATTTCAATCATCGTGGTAAATCGGGTTAATTGTCTATTTCTCGGTAATACTCCGTTTGTCATGTGTAAGGGAGGGTAAGAGGGGGTGCTAGAGGTGTAGGTGTGTAGGTGTGTGCGGGGAGGGGCTGTATAGGGGTGAGGGAGGGAGTAGGTGTGTGGAGAGGGCCGTGTATGTGTGTTCGTGTGTGTGTGTGCTTGTGTGTGGGGGTATGAGGTAATTAAGAAACGATTATAATTGAGGTTGTGTTTAATTAGGAGGTAATTAAGAAACTATTATAATTGAGGTTGTGTTTAATTAGTCACCATTTTCCTTACATTTATTATTTCTATTAGTCTGCCTCGTACTTTTCTCTGCCCGTTTTCTTTTTTTTTTTTCCTATTCTGGTCCTGGTTTTTTTTCTAAGATTGTTTAGATTGGAATTTCGTCTTCATGGTACTCCTTTTTTTACTTCGTTTTCTTATTTTTATTCTTCTGACTTTTTCTTCGCCTGTTTTTAATCCAATTTTTTTCTTACCATTTTTTCTATCAGTTTTTTGTTTGTTTTTTCATCACGACGCAATTTTTTTTCTTCGCTTTTTTTAGATCTTTTTTTCCATCATATTCGCATTCTCATTCTTCTGACTTTTACTTCACTTTTTAATCCAATTTTCTTCTTACCATTTTTTTCTGTCGCTGCGTTTTTTTCATCACGACAACGGTTTCTTTTTTTTCTGTCGCCAGGTACATTTCACTCTCCCTTTCCGCCCTGGACTCTAATTCACTCAGGTGTAGGCATCACAGGTATTTTCGTTCCTTCCTCGCCCTCAGGTTCTTATTTTTTACCTTTCTCTCTCTCTTGCTTTCGCTCTCTCTCGTGTCCTTCAATCTCTGCTGCACCCGTTTTCTCCTCCTCCTCCTCCTCCTCCTACGCACTCTCACTTTTACCTGTGCGTTTCCTGATTACGTTCCGCCCCCCCCTTACTCCCCCCCTCCCCTTCAACCCCACCACCATCACCCCTCCCCCAAGACAGGTATACACACACACACACACACACACACACACACACACACACACACACACACACACACACACACACACACACACACACACACACACATACACACACACACACAAGACAGCCACAAAGGGAAACAAAAACACACACAAAAAAAATCTCAGCTCGGGTTCACCTGTCTTTTTCTCACCTGACAGATGGCCTCGTCGACTGCTCAGACTCCGAATGTTGCTCCAGCCAGGCCTGCATCGACCACGTCATGTGCATGGTGTCGAGTGATCCGGTCGAGGTGCTCCTTCGAAAACAGCCCCCCGCCGTCACCGCCTCCTTCTACCAACGCGTCAAGTTCATCATCGAAGACTCCAGCGTGCAGGGTTTCGCGCAGAAGGATGAGTTTAGCGAAAGGTAATGTGGGAGATGCCTTGTTCCTGTAGTAGCCGCTCTGTGTGTGTGTGTGTGTGTGTGTGTGTGTGTGTGTGTGTGTGTGTGTGTGTGTGTGTGTGTGTGTGTGTGTGTGTGTGTGTGTGTGTGTGTGTGTTTAGGTCGCATTCTGACATCTTTAACTCATTTTTCATTCCCCCTTTCACCCCCCCCCCTCCCCCCTTAACCTCGATATCTCAAGGTAAATAAAGTTAATAAGAAACCACTATAGAGTCACCTCACTACTTTATTACAAGATCCAAAATACACCTGAAGTTATTATCAATCTAACGTAAAGGAGAATACCACACCTCAGGAAGTTGCCAAATTGATTAATATAAAAAAAACTTCATTCATGCATTTAAGGAAAGTAGAAAAAAAGTAATCAGGAAAATCATGTCTTTCTCTTTTAGTCTTTTGTGGCCGAGGTCACTTTCGACTCTGCTCTCCCGGGGACTCTGTTTTCTCGCCTTCTTTGCATGTTTTTTCCAGCGAGGAGGGGAGTAAGGAAGGAAGGGAGAATGGTGTGTGCGATTCCCTCATAGAAATGGTCCTCTTAGGTGATGCTGAGTCTGTGTGTGTGTGTGTGTGTGTGTGTGTGTGGAGAGACTCGCCTATCAGGGAACTTCGTCGCCATTACTCTTCTTCCATCCAACTATCCTCCTCCTCCTCCACCTCCACCTCCTCCTCCTCCTCCTCCTCCTCCTCTCTCTCTCTCTCTCTCTCTCTCTCTCTCTCTCTCTCTCTCTCTCTCTCTCTCTCTCTCTCTCTCTCTCTCTCTCTCTCTCTCTCTCTCTCTCTCTCTCTCTCTCTCTCTCTCTCTCTCCCCTTACTGTGCAAAATATGTTCATGGGCTTTCCTCGTTCTCTTTATTTATTTACCGTGAAAACTTTTGTGTGTACTGTTTTTGTTTTATTTTTGTTTTTTCGCGTCCGTCCTCAGCTCTTGCGTTAAGATGTTTTTTGCTTTTAAGTCTTCTCTTGGCTGTTGTTGATAATTTTAATGTTTGTTTTCTGTGATTTTTTTCTTGATTTGCCTGTTTTTATTTCCCTGGTTAGTTCTTTTTTTTCTTTTTGGCCTCTTTGTGCAATCATCGTCGCCATAGATATTCATACTCAAAGGAAAATGTGTTGTCTAGTATAAAAAAATCTTGTCGAGGGAGCGAATGGGAACGGTAATTTATTTATATCAGTTGAACTTAAAATAGAATAGAGGTTAGGGATATTTTGAGCGTCCTGAGTGAAGAAAGAAGAGGAAAAGGGGTAGTAGAAGGACGAAGAGGGGGAGAAGAGGGAGGAAAGGCTGCAGTTCGTTCCATGCTTACCACTCCTTAACAACTCGAACTACTATTGGAAGATTGCCCGTAAATTTCTCTAAAGTTTCACTCCTAAATCCTCTTTCATTTAAACAAGTGGTCGTCATTATGAAAGTCACAGAGTGTATTCCATGTGTAAGCTGAGGAATCTGTGAACAGCAGCAGACTCCTTTTTCTCGGTCGAGTTAACAAGCAGGTCTTTTTGCCTCAAGAATTGTTTTGGTTAAAGCTTGATTTAAAATGATCGTTCTTGTATGCGTCGTCTGATTCACTAAGTACATTATCTATTACAGTAAGTCGGTACCTGATTAGCGTCCAGAGTTTGATTAGATGAGTAGTTATATGGGATAGATCCGTGGAAGTGAGATCGAAGAAATGCGGGTGTATCGAAGTTTGTCTGTTTATGAATTTCCTGCTCCTCGCCGCCTTTGGAAGCCTCGGCGTTCTCTTCATTCTCCGCGGCGTTTCCCTTCAGGATGTGTTAGCAGAAGCTTCACTTACTAAACCAATGAATTCACAGCCATTAAAGTCACACTGCTCACTCATAGGATTCGTTTTTTCCTTCGTTTTTTTTCGTTTTTTCTTTTAGTTTCAGTTGTTTTGAGTTGTGCCATTATACCAAGGCGAAAATTAGGAATGGATTTATTTTTCTTCCTCTCATTTTTATCTTCGTTTCTGGATTATTATTATTATTTCTTTTATTCCCTTTTCGCTTCTCCTTCCTGCCTCCCGCCAGCTTCCATCTCTCCGCTCCGCGCTCTCTCGGCATCACGTATTAAAAGGCCGCCAAGTCTTTTATTCACGAGCTCAGAGTCTTTCCCTCGGCCTAGTGAGTCCTTCCTGAGTCACCCCCAGGAGAGTCAGCAGCTCCTCATCCTCATACTCCCCCACCCTCGTCCTCCTGCCCCGCATCATGTTAGTCACTCCATTGGTTTCCTGCTTCATTCTCCCCGCCTCACTCCTCCTCTTCCTCCACCTCCTTCTCCTTCTCCTCCATCTCCTCCCCTTCATCCCTAGTGCACCGCTCTGTGGAGGCGCGGCTGGGTGGTTCAAGGGTTGTCGGGTGGTGGGCTCCTAAACACTTGCTGGGGTCATATGCGCCCCGCCCCGCCCCGCCCCCCAGAGCGTGTTCTTACCGTGCCAGCCCCGCGGTGCCTCCAGGGCCTCGGGCTTGGCAGGCGTCTCCTTGCAGCAAATTTCCATAGTTGTTGAAAGGTTTAAAGCAGTAAGAGTAATGGCCCGTGTGGTGATCACAGTGTCTATTGTTATGACTGTTTTAACTTAGTTCTTGTGTCACCTCACTCGCCCCTCCCCAGGCCCGCCCCGCCGCTCACAGCCCTCACCCCCACAGTGCCACAGTCCCCTTTGATCTCAACATACAAACGCCGCTGCTTACATTGTTATCCTCACAAGCAACATGTCAGTACACTCAGGCACTCCGCAACCCCCCCCTCCCCCCCTGAACCGCGGTGCCCGAGGGTCGCTGTGACCCCCCGGCAACGCGGCCCCACCCCCACTCTGTGCTGCCGGGCTGGCGGGGCTGTGAGCGGGGCCTGGGCTGGGCGGGGTCGGGCTGGGCACAGGCTTGTAGTTTGGGGCTGAAGAGATGCACTGATGCCTTTATATCATGATGAATGGTCAGCCTCGGGCCGCCGGGGCGTGTCCATGAGGCAGCCTGGCGGGTGGGCGACGGCGAGGCGGCTCATGGACACGCGCGGCGGGGCTGCCGAGGTTGTCCCAAGGCTACCTGTCTCACCTGCCGTGGGCTGCTGAGGCATATGCTAGAAACACGACCCTCGCACACTTCACCTCACCGAGCAACACACTCATTAACGACCAGTAGCCACACACCTGACTAGCTCCTCCAGCTATTGTCCTTCCTTCTTGTCACTAGTCAGGTACTCCTCAGATGGCGCCCTCTAACGCCCTCTGGCGGCCAACACACGACACCTTCATCTCAAAGCAGGAACAGTCCTTATTTTCTCTCGGCAGTGTTTCCCTCCACCTCCTTCATCCATTCCCCAGATGAACCAGATAAACCTCGCCGCTGACTCACGGCGAAGCTCGGCAGGAGACTAACCAGGCTTCCCATAGACATGACCAGGCGCGACGCGAAGCCCTGACCCCAGCCTCAGACCCTCCCCTCACACTCCCCTTGACCCCAGGATGTCAACACTCCACCCATGACCCAGTTTACCTATTCATTCATCGTTTGTGCCGTCCTCGAGGACTGAGGTGGCAGGGTTTCGTGTCTCGCTGGCCCTTGGTAGTGTGTGCGTGTGTGTGCGTGCGTGGAATGTTCGGTAATCTAACAAGTAGCTTCTTGACGTAGATTTGACGTAATGTTTAGCGGCTGTCGACTAGATGGACAGCCGTGTGTGTGCGTGTGTGTCTGTCTGTGTCTGTCTGTCCTGCGTCGCTCGCCGAACCACAGCGACCATCAACCTCCAGACTATTCTCTTAACAAACCTTGTAGAGTGTGTTGGATTGTGTGTGTCGTCTTGCAACACTCATGACTTGCGAGCCACTACAACAACAACAACACTAACATCCCCTACTACTACTACTTTGCTACTACTACTACTACTACTACTAAGTCTTACTCTCTGGCTGCTGCTCTTTATTTTGGTGTGTAGAACTGTAGTGAAGAGTCTGTGTCAGGTGATCACTTTCTGCCCTTCTTTAAAGTTAAGGAACAGATCCACCTCATAAGCCAAGAGAGACCAACCCCCAAGGGCGCCACAGACCCAATTCTCTGTGTCCTAAAGGTTGTGAGTGCGGCAATGATTGGCAAAGTTACTCCCCAAACTTTGGCAAGGAAATGAAAGAGATGAGAGAAAGAGAGAAAGAGAGAAATAGAAAAACAGTAAGGAAGAAAAAAACAGTATCAAAACTAGGCCGACTTGAGACACAGCAACACTTCCGCAACACAACACGGTGGGCCAAGACAAGCCTAACCCACAGCACGCTCGAAGGCCGGTATTCCATGTGTTCTTTAAGGGAAAACCAGCCTTCGGGAGTGACGGTGGGGAGGGCGTTGTGGCGGCTGTCGGTGTTGCTGCGTCATGCGTGTGAGATGGTGATGCTGATGATGATGATGGTGATGTGTGGTGAGCCCGTCAGTGTTCTAGCGTATGGCTCCAGCCTCCACTTGTATTATAGACCATTTGTGTCCCTCGCCGCCTGTATCGCTGTCCGTCCCTGTAGCTACCATGCCGCCGCCCAGGACCCCCTCTCCCCCCTTTCTCGCTAACCTGTCCCACTTCCTTCATCCACCCTCTCTATCTCTTACTGCTTTTCATCATTCTCTCTCTCTCTCTCTCTCTCTCTCTCTCTCTCTCTCTCTCTCTCTCTCTCTCTCTCTCTCTCTCTCTCTTTTACCTTCCTTCTCTCCTACCTGTCTTCATTCTTTCATTAATGTTTCTCTTTTTGTCAGCATTAGATTTCCTGTTTCTCACACCTGGTCTACCTGTCTGTCTACCTGCCTCCTTATTACCTGTTTTCCCGTCTCCCTAATAGATTTTCCACCTTCCTGTGTCTACATTTATTTGGAAGTATATGTGTCTATCCCCTTCACTATACATACACTTATTTTATCTAGTTTCCTTACCTTATTCTTTTTCCGCTCCTGCCTTCACTTCTTACCGCCCCCCTCCCCTCTTTTCCATTCTAACTTAATCCTCAACATCCTTTTCTGCACCTTCCTTACCCGCCCACGCCGCTGTCTTCCCTCTTTCACACCAGCCTCTTTGCCTCCCATCTCTCTGTCGTCGCCTCTTCACTTAATGACTTCCTATGAAAAAGTGTACCTCCTTCTTTCCCTCCTGTTGCCGCCTCCTCCTTCCATGGTTCATTTTTTCTCTCTTTGTGTGTGTAATGATAGGTTCCCAGAATATACATTTAGCCCACTCCCTTCTGCTCACACACACGCACACACATACACAACACAAAATGAGGGAAAGAGCGTGAATTTCGATACTGACATGACATTGTTAACTCAGTACGATAATAATAATAAATAGATAAAGTTTGAGAATAACAGCGGTAACCTTAATGTCACCTATATATCCATTCTCATTCCAGAAAAAGTAAATAAACAACGTGATTTTGTATACGTTTTAATGTCCGCACTGAATCACTTTTTAATATGGCTCAGAAATATTAATGTCGTTGGAGAGAGAGAAAAGGTTTAATATACGTCGAACTACCTTTCTTTCCTTTTTTTTTCCCTTTTTTCTTGTCCTTTTCTCCACGTGGGGCCGCGGGGCTCTTTACCCGCGCTCACCTGCTAGATGTGATCGCCGCTATCACCTGAGCAACTTTTGAGGTTTTGAGGCACGGCGCGGCTCAAGCGTATCGGGGCGCGGCGTCGAGGCTTATTTTTCCGCCGCTTTCACTCGGCTGGAGGTCAATATTGGTCTGGCGTGGCCCTGTTTGCCTCCCAAGACCCGCTCCTTTGCCGCGCCAGCCACTCACGTTCACATCACATCCTTGCTCGGCTCGTGACAGGCGGATGTTTTATTGCCCTCCCCCGCCCCCCCGTGTTCAGGTTACATATATTTGGCTACTTATTTCGCTGTAGTGTTGCGGGTTTGGTATTCGCGGTCAGTTCAATGTGTGCTGAAGGTTATCGTGGTTTCGTATATATGTGTTTCCTTCTCCATACTCGCTGCAGAGAATGATTCAAGAGGGTCAAAGTCGTGTTTCTCTAGTGTGGCGGACTTAGCGGTCACTTCAATGCCCTCTGAAGGTTATCGTGGTTTCGTATATATGTGTTTCCTTCCCCGTACTCGCTGCAGAGAATGATTCAAGAGGGTAAAAGTCGTGTTTCTCTTGTGTGGCGGACTTAGCGGTCACTTCAATGCGCTCTGAAGGTATCTTGGTTTTATGTGTTTCCTTGCAACTCAATATTCGCTGCTAAAAATGATGCAAGCTGGTAAAAGTCATATTCATCTATTTTCGTATGTGTTGTGGTGGTCACTTACTTCACTGCGTCCTCAAGCTTTCATTTTCATGTTCGCTGCCAAAAGTTATTCAAGTTTCTCTTATTATATTGATATTCGAGCGGGTAAAAATCATACTTATCCTCAATTCCTTACTCGCCTCAAAGAATCATTCAAGTAATCCTTCCTAATTTGATATCTGAGCGTTTAAGAGTCACATTTCACTATTTTCTTTATGTGTTACTTTATGAATAGTGATGACATTAGCTTAATCAAACGGAGAAGCGAATGTCAGGTCAAAGTTATAGATGAATTACGCTTTGGCCAACGAGAACATCAAGTCAGACAGCGCTCAGAAATACAACACCACTGACCGCCGTTGTAGTACAGGTGACAACGCTTAAAAAATGACCAGGTAAACGGAGAACGCAAGAGAACGTAATACGAATTTCCACACACAAACGTTGACGTGTAGTTCCCTCGCATTACAAGACAAACTCACCACAGCACACACACACACGCACACACATCAGGAAGGGAGGAGGAGGAGGAGGAGGAGGCCAGCAGGACGTCGCTTGCCTGGGTAACTCAACACAACACAGCACAACACAAAGCCTCGCTGCGGGGCCTCGCCAGTTACTCAGTCCTTGTGTTTCTTCGTGTTTCCCAAAGTCCTCTTAGCCATGTTCCTCTGTGTCCCGTTTATCAAGTCTTTCCCCGTCTCCTTGTTTGTTTCATGCACTTTCCCAGTCTTTGTTCTCCTCGTTGTCCTCCTCCTTCTTTCCTCTTACCTCCTCCTCCTCCTCCTCCTCCTCTTCCTTGCTTCTCTTTTTTGTTTTCTTTTATTCTTAACTCCCATGCTTTCTCTTTTCCTTCTTGTCTAACTTCTGCTTTCCATTGCTCCTCCTCCTCCTCCTCCTCCTCCACCTTACATTCACTTCCCCCCCCCCCAACTCTTCTTCTCTTCCTTCTTGTCTAACTTCTGACTTCTGCTTTCTCTCCTCCTCCTCCTCCTCCTCCTTGAATTTTACCTCTCCACTCTTTTCTCTGTTTATTCTCATATTTTCCACGCTAATGTTCCTTTTCTTTTTTTTCTTCTTCTCTTCTTCTTCCTCTCTTCCCTTCTCAGTTTTTCCCGCTGTCTAATGCCTCCTTGTTCTCCCTCGTATCTTTTTATTTCCTTCCTTTTTTTTTCCTTATTCCTGCGTTAACTTTCCCCTTCCTCCTTTTAATCCCATCTCTACCCTTCTCTTCGTTTCCATTTTCCTTAATTATTTCTCTCTCGTTTTTGCTATTCCTCCTTCCTCTTGTTTTTCTCTCTCTTCTTTCCTCCATTATCCCTTCCTTTGTTTATCCTTGTTTCCTCCACTTCTGCCCTCTTTTACCTCCTTCTTCTCTTCCTCTTGTTGTCTTCCTCTTCTCCTTTTCCTTGTTTTTTTTTCTTCTCTTTCTCATTTTTGCTTTCCTCTTCGCTTTCACCTCCTTTGCCTCCCTCTTCTTCCGCCTTTGTCTTCCTCTTCTCTTGCTCCTATTTTGACTCCCTCTTCCTTCTTTTTGCCTCTTCCTCTTTTGTCTACCCTTTCTCTTCCTCATTTGCCTCCATTACCGACTTCTTCCCAAAATATCTCCCTCCTACGCTCACTTCTCTCCTTCTCCTCTTACCCTCCTACGCTCACTTCTCTCCTTCTCCTCTCTCCCTCTTTCTCTCTCCGTCATTTCCTCTTGCTTCCTTCCTTCCCTGGCACCTCCCTCCTCCCTCATACCACACCCCTCCACCCACCGCCCACTTCCCCTCCACCCCATCCCCTCCCCGTGCCCGTGTCCTGGGTGGAAGGGCGCCGCTCTCGCCGCCCACAGGAGGGTGTGAGGCAGCGAGGGCGTGGGTGGGGCGGCTGCAGGGACGGGCAGGTGCAGGTGGATGAGGTGATTAAAGGTGGCCACGTGTTCTAAAGTCCCCCCTCCCCTGTGTCCCCATGTCTGTCCTATGTGGCGTCTTCTGTCCGTATGGTGTACACGTTCTGCATCTGTTGCGCTATTCGTACTGTACTGTACCGAAATGTACCGTACTACCGTCTCTCTGCAACGCCCACCACCACCAACCACTACCACCCACCACTGTCTGTAAAATGTCATACTGTAGTCAGTTTTGGAGCTCCTACGACCCTCGGTAAGTAGAATGTTACCCCGTTAGGTTTCTTCCTTTTTTTCCTTGTTTATCTTTTTGGATTACTTACTTTCTTTACTTGCTTTCTTTACTCTTTTCTTTCCCTTTTTTTCATCTTTGTCTTTGCTTTTCTTTCTTTGTCTTTCTCTCTTTCTTTGTTCTTTCTGGATTTTCTTTCTTTATTGTCCTTCCCTCGGTTATCCTTTTTCTTTTTTTTATATATCTTGTTCTGTTTGTTCCGTGTTTTTTTTTTCTTTCTTTTTCTTTCTGTTCGTCTTTTTTTTTCTTTTCTTCTTTTTTCTTATTTTGCTCTTTCATATCCAGGAGCGTTTGTTTTCTTTCTTTCATTTTCGAGTCGCGTCTTCTGTCTTGTTTTTCCTCTTTTTTTATGTTTTCTCTGTTTTCTGTTTTATTTTCCGGTCGAGTCGTTCAGTTTTTTTTTTTTCCGTCAGTGGCTTCATTTGTTCAAATTGGTCGATTATTCATTTATTATTCTTTATTATCATCATTATTATTTTTGCGTTTTAGCATTCAGTGTTTTAACTTTTTTTATTGTCCGTCTTATTTCCCTTCTTCATTCAGTTAATTCTCGTTTCATTTCATTTCATTATTTTCCATTTTTTCCGTTTTTCCTAATTCATTTTTTTTCATAATTTCTCAAACGCTAAATGCCAAAAAATACAGTACATGCTCAACGCCTCTTCGTTTTATTTTCTCTCTCTTGATTGTTATTTGGGATCTTTTTTGTTGTTGTTCTTCCATTGCCAAAAGAGACATACTTGCACTTATACACTTTTTTTTCCTTTCTTCTTTCCTTCGTTTTTACTTTTCCACTTTGCTTAGTTCTGGACACGCCATTGCCGATGCAGTTACTTGCTTCCCTTTGGCTGAATGAACGCAGTGGTTTTTTCCATCCTAAGTTGATCCTCCCACTAGGCAACCGTTTTTTTATTTTCCCGCTCTCTCTACTTCATTTCCACATTTCATTATTTTTTTCTCGTTTTATTATCGTTATTATTATTATTATTATCACCTCGACTCTTACATTCCACCTTCCCTTTTTATTCTAATGGTAACTGAATAAGACAAAAACAGTTTCTGGTTACGTATATATTTTCTTTCTCTCATGCATGGTGCGTTTGTTTAACATTTGTTCTTCTTTTTTCCTTTTCGTACGAGACCCAGTTTTTTGCATATGTTTTTGAAGCTTTGAGTGCAATAGTCACAATATAAAACAAAAATAAAACAATAACGATAAACATGAGCATCAAAACAAACACCACGGTGATATCTGCCTGGGAGAGGGAGGGAAAGAGGGAGGGAGAGAGAGTGGGAGGGTGGGAGGGAGGGAAGGGGAGAGGGCGTGGATGAGCTCGCCCACGCCGCCCTCGTCATCTTTTTACACTCACTCAACCTGAAGGACTGTTCTTGATTCTACTGTGTGTGTGTGTGTGTGTGTGTGTGTGTGTGTGTGTATAATATATCCCAGTTTTATATACATTATTTTTTATGGTTGTCATACTGAAAGAGAAATTTGGTCAAACACACTCAACCCCCCACCCCCTGGTACACACACACACACACACACACACACACACACACACGAACAGAAACACAGACAACCCCATTACCCCAAACACACACACGCAGACAACAACAAAAAAACTACACACCGACAATGACAGAAAGAGAAAGAAAGCGAAAGTAGCTCGGAAAGGGAACGGGAAAGGTAAAGGTGTCCACTAGATGCATCCATTAATTAATTACCACTCAGGTGAAACTTCCGTCGAGGGCCATCAGCGGGGCCAGTAAGTTGTCCGCGAATGCCTTCCGTTGCGGCGAGTTTAATGAGTTGGTCCCCGGCCATTATGGAGTTGTGGGAGGAGAAAAACGAAGAGAGAGAGAGAGAGAAAGTGGGTTAGGGGAAAGGTAAAGGTGAATAGGTGTGAAAAAAACGAAAAAAAATAGGTGTGAGAAAAACGAAGAGAGAGAGAGAGAGAGAGAGAGAGAGAGAGAGAGAGAGAGAGAGAGACGGAGTTAGGGGAAAGGTAAAGGTGAATAGGTATGAATGTATAACGAAAAAACAATGAAAAAAAATATATATAGTCCTTTGTTGTTTTTCTTGTCAGTGAAAGTAATATATTTGTGTGTGTGTGTGTGTGTGTGTGTGTGTGTGTGTGTGTGTGTGTGTGTGTGTTTCTATCCGCCTGTCTGTCTGCTTTTATCACTTAATGGACCTCTTTTTTTGTGTGTGTTCTTTTTTTAACCGGATTCTCCCTCGCAAAGATTTATGTCGCGCACAAGCAGACAAACCTTTTTTAAATCTTTTTTTTTATCTTTTTACCCCAAGCGTCACATGAATGGGTAGTTTCTTGCCAACGTTATTTTTTTCTTTCTTTTTTTTTTCTTTTCCTCGTGAACATAAACTCTTCAACAGAGGTCGTTTTTGTGCTTCTAGTCTTTTTGAGCTTTTGTCTCGCTTTACTTTTTTTTATATAAACTACGTTTCAAATATATGTGTGTGTGTGTGTGTGTGTGTGTGTGTGTGTGTGAGAGAGAGAGAGAGAGAGAGAGAGAGAGAGAGAGAGAGAGAGACTAGAACTTCTATTACATCCGGAGGTTCACATTAACATCCTCCTCCTCCTCCTCCTCCTCCTCCTCCTCCTCTCCCTCCTCCTCTTCCTCTTCCTCCTCTTCATCCCGGAAAACGACACGATATATCCACGAAAAATGAGAGAGAGAGAGAGAGAGAGAGAGAGAGAGAGAGAGAGAGAGAGAGAGAGAGAGAGAGAGAGAGAGAGATCGTTCTTCAGTGAGCAAGGGAGAGAAAAACCTTTGAAAACTTGACATCAAAACAGCTCCCTCGCCCTCTCCTCGCTCCCCGACAGCCGTAATGGACGCGCGAGCAACATGGTGTGAAATATTTCCCAATAAGACGAAGAGCAAGACACTGAGGAGATATACTGGCCCGAGAGAGAGAGAGAGAGAGAGAGAGAGAGAGAGAGAGAGAGAGAGAGAGAGAGAGAGAGAGATTGCTTGCCTGTCTGTATGCTCATTTTTGTTTTGTTTTCTTTTTTCTTACTCTGCGCCGTGGGACTTTAAGATTCAACAAGCGCACATTTGCCTCAGCTGTCAAGGGTTTTATTGTGTCAGCGTCTAACCTGCGAGTCCCGCGGGAATCATCTTCAAATGAAAGTGAGTCTCGAGTGCTCATCTATGATTCAAGATTGGTATTCGCTGCCGCTGCCGCCTCTCAAATCAACTATTTCCAAAGGCCAAAAAGGAGATCAATTGTTTTTTAATAAGTGTGTTTTCTAAGTTCCTGATGCAGAAGAAGGGTCAAACTACCATCAGGGTCATTAAACTATCCCTGGAAATGCCCCGAACGCCTATGAAAGTCTTGGCAAATATGTGTTCTTGGGCGCCGATCTGCTTAAGAATATGGCCCCAGATGTGTCGTGTGTGCTTGTGTCTCCTCCCTGAAGGTCGGTTTTCGCCACCACTCGTGATCTTCATGTCTTGTGTGAGCTTCATGTCTTTTCCTCTTCGCCTCACCTGCCGTTTGAATAATCAGGTTAGTAAGACAGGTGTTTCTGCTTCCCTGGAGGCGTCATATGAAGCCAGAAAAGGTGCGTTTCGTGGTTAATATCCTTTGCGTTCTCCTATTATTGTTGTTGGGAGACGAACAGGTAAAGAATGAGGAGTGCGGACATTATAAGCTGCCTGTTCACTTGTCCCCAAAACCCCTGAGACGCACCTGCTGTCCTTTGTTTCCAAGTATCGGTTTTTGTTTTTCCTCCTCTTTTGTCTCCACGTCTCAGGGCCACCGCACATGCCCCTTTAATAGATGAAACGGATTAGAGAAGAATTTACGTTTCACTTCTTTCCTCGGTGATTATTTCTGCCAATTAAAGTCGCAGTTTCAAAATATACAGAATGACCAAATGAAGTGGCTGTCCACCATCCTTTTCTCTCGTCCTCGTCCTCGGCTCGGAGTTTTTTGAGGAGAAATATTTGGTCGTCAGTTTTCCGGCTGTTGACCTTTTTAGGAATGGAACAACTCCGCGGGTCGTTTGTCAAGGTCGGTGTTGAGCCTTCATGGAGACTCGTTTTCACTCGTTCATCTGTTTACTCCTCCGTTGCAGCGAATTGTCCGGCGTTCAGGGAAAGTTTAGGTTTATTTTTTGGTGATGAGATTCTTAATTGCTTCTTTTACTTCACCAAAGACCGCGGAAGATCACGTACCGAACACGTTTTTTCACAATCTCACAGAAAATAATAGTGACAACCAAAGAAAATGGGAAATAGTAGTGACAGTCAAAGAAAATGGGAAATAATAGTGACAATCAAAGAAAATGGGAAATAATGGTGACAAAGAAAATGGGAAATAGTGACAGAAAATGGGAAATAATAGTGACAGAAAATGGGAAATAATAGTGACAAAGAAAATAGGAAATAATAGTGAGTCAAAGAAAGTGGAACATAATTATGATAACCAAAGAAAATGGGAAATAATAATAACAGCCTCAGAAGAGCTAAAAGTAAACACAAAAACAACAAAAACAGAATACTTATAAAAAGAAATCTTCACAGGCTTGAGTTTCGTTTTTCTTTTGTTTTTTCATCTTAATTCCACGATGTATTGAAATTCAGCTTTTTCATCTTATATCACCAAAGTCTCGCGGACCAAGCACCAAAAATATTCCTCACACTCTCTAAATCACAATCTTTATCAACATTTTGGCGGAATTCTCACGCGTGTGCGCCTCATCGTTTGCTCTTTTTTCCCTTTTTCTTTTTTGCATCTTCCTCCGCTGATTGTATTGCGCCGAATATGCCCCTGAAGAGAGATTTCCTGCTGGAGGCTCGTTGGCTCGCTCCCTCGCTCACTTCCCTGCCGCTCGTCCCCATTAATCAGGCTGAACTTGGACGCACAGCAATCTCGCCGCCACGGACGTTCGCTTCATAACGGCGGCGGGAATAAATCTCCATGAGGCGCCGTTACCATGAGTCGGGAAGTGTAACGCAGAACGATGGCCCTCCGTCTGTGTTCCGCCTCCCCGCCGCCGCCTCCGCCTCTTCTCCTCGCATCCACCACCGCCTCTGTCTTAGATCTAGGTCAGTATTCGAAGACGCTCCCAGCCCTCACATTAATCATTCGTAAACGCCAAAGAAGAAGCTAAATTTATTCTCATGACTTTTTTTACGTTCCTGCTACAGAGGGTTTCTCAGACTACCACCAGGGTTATAAAACTACCTTTGTAAATGCCCGTAACTTCTGTATATGAAAGCTTAAAGGCCAAATATGAGGTTAAATGCGTTATCATGTCTGTTTTTTTCACGTTCAGGGCACAGAGGCTTTGTCAGACTACCACCAGGGTCATAAAACTACCCATGGAAACAGTGATTCCGATGTATGAAAGCCTTGTTAAATGCGTGTGTTTGGGAGCTGAAATGCTTTAGAATATCGGGTTTGTTTGTTTGTTTTGGTTCAGTGTGTGTGTGTGTATACGTCAGTTCGTATTTCAATTGTGTTCTCTGTATTGAAAGCTAGACACAATCATTTCGGTATACAATAAATGTGTAAGTTCAGAAAAAGCTTTATTGAAAGACGTGAAGTCAAGGTGAACTCCCCCGAATTATATATTCATGACAAATGCAACAGTGAAGTCGAGTTTGATATATATTCATTTTCAGCGACTCCTTTCTCTCCTTGTTTCCGTCCTGGACCTTGAAGCCATGTTATATTATTTTTCCTTTCGTATAAGTCTCCTCGGATTTCTCTTTGTCTCGGTTCTTTTAACGTCAATATCTGTCCGTCAGGAAGCTGGCAGGAATACGTGAATCTTGGTGGCTTGTAAGATGTCTTTTCCTCGATTTGTCTCAGGCATAGAAAGTAATGTCTGAGTTACATTTCGGATTTCTCTCTGTCTCGGTTCTTTTAACGTCAGTGTCTGTCCGTCAGCTAAATGTCAGAAATATGTGAGTCTCAGTGGCTTGTAACTTGTCTCTTTCTCACTACGTCTCAGGCATAGAAAATGGTGTCTGAGTTACATTTCGGGTTTCTCTCCGTCTCGGTTCTTTTAACGTCAGTGTCTGTCCGTCAACTAAATGGCAGAAATATGTGAGTCTCAGTGGCTTGTAACTTATCTCTTTCTCACTACGTCTCAGGCATAGAAAATGATGTCTGAGTTACTTCTGGGGTTTCTCTCTGCCTCGGTTCTTCCAACGCCAATGTCTGTCCGTCAGAAATACGTGAATCGGAGTGTCGTGAAAGTTATCTCCTCTTTCATATGTCTCAGCCATAGAAAATCATGTTTGAGTTAGTAAGATTTTGTTCTTGAAAACGATATCTGTGCTACCTGGAAAGCATAAACGGGAGAACTGTGCTACGTGAGTTCTGTCTCTGTCCGTGAAGATGTCTGTGCCACATGAAGAGTGTTTGTGTGGCCTTGGATGTGAAGTTTGCATCTCTGGAGGTGACGTCTGCGATGCATGAAAAAAAACTTCTGGTGTGTCTTTAAACGTGAGGTCTGTGTTACGTGAGGTCTGGCTGTGTTCTTCAAAGTCTGTGCCACGTGAAGATTTAGTGTTTGTGTGGCCTTGGATGCGAAGTGTGTATTAGGTAAGTATCCAACATGTTAAGGTTTGATGTCTGTCCTGAAATACATCAACTAAACCGCTTTTATTCCCTTACGTCGTGTTTCTCGTTAAAGGGGTTTCGATACCTCACATACAGCAACGATGAGGATTGAGCCAGCATCTTTCTTTTCGTCCTCAACCTCTTCCTCCTCCTCCTCCTCCTCCTCTTCCTCCCGTTGTACCCCGCTCGAGATCTCTGAGGTCGACTGAGGCAAATGGAGGCTGTTATGAGGCGTTTTGTCATGATTTATTTTTATTTCTAGTTTTATTATGTTAAGAATTTTGTCATTTTAAACTTGGTATTTTCTGTATTGTTGTTTTCCTCGTGTCGTTTTTAAGCTTTTCGTTATTAATAGAGTTTGGATTAAGATTTTTTTAGTCTTTTGTGTATTTTTTGTGTATTTTTAAGAAGGAAGTTGTTTGTTTTCTTTTAATTTATCTCCTCATGGATTCACTAATTTATTCTTATTTTTATTCACTTATTCATTGAGTCAGTTATGTATTTAGTTTCGTTAGTTACATTTTGTTCCTGTCTCTATTTTATTTTAAAGGATTAGTTCACTTTTTTTTCATTGTCGATTTTATTTTTATTATTCTTTCAAGTATTATTTCACGTTATACACAGTCGTTTGTTTTTTATCTTATTTTCAAGTATTATTTCACTTCTTTTCATAGTCGAGTGTGTTTTTTTTTTAAGTATTAGTTCACTTTCTTCCATAGTCGAGCATATCATTTTATTTTTTTAGTATTAGTTCACTTTTCTTCATAGTCGAGTCGGTTCAGGTCCGCAACTTTCTCCGGTCCTGTCCTGTACTCCTCCCTGCTTATGTTCTCGCGTAGCTTTCAATGTTCCATCAAGACGAGAGAGAAAGAAAGCTACTAAATCTGTCTTCCCGCTTTCTTCAACGTCGACAACATGGGCTCGACGAAGACAAATATAGAAACGTCTGTCTTGCTTGTCACTCCTACTCCTCTCTCTCTCTCTCTCTCCGTTGCGGGTTAGCGGTCTAAAGAGGTTCTGATGGCGAGAATTATTTACAGTTCGTCTCTTGCGGGGCAGAAAACGAAGAGCGCAACGTATAGAAACCAAAAGCAAAGAAAATGGGAAATGGTAATGACAGCTAAAGAAAATGGAATGTAATAATGACAGGCGAAGAAAATGAACAGTAGTAATGACATCAAAGAAAATGGGAAATAATAGTGAAAATAAGAGAAAACGGAAAATGATAATGACAGCCTCGAGAAAAACAAGAAAGTCAGAAACAAGAAAATATGACAAACTGAAAAAATAAGAGCAGAGAGAAAATAAAGAAGAATGGACAGAATATAATCAATAAAGTCAGCTCGAGGAAAAGAAAAAGTAATAACCACCAAAGAATATTGATGAAAAATGAAAAAAAGAAAGATGAAGCAGAATGTGAAGTAAAAAATGTGATAATGAGAACTACAAACAAAGCAAAAAAATAAAAAAATAAAACAAATGAAAAAGATAATAAACAAAACAGGAGGAAATGGACAGACACAAACCGAGACAAAATATACAGAGAAAACCAAAAAAGAAAAAAAAATCACAAAAGAAAACGAGACCGAGGATAGAAAAAGAAAACGAAGGGGAGAAGAAAAAAATGCCCGAGGGAAAGATGATCAACAAAACAAAGAAATGGACAAAAAAAACACAAACCAAGACAAAATACATAAAGAGAATACAAAAAAAAAAATTAAATCCCGGAAGAAAACGAAAGATAAGCCAGAAAAAGAAAACGAGGGAGGGAAGAGAAAGAAAACGGGTCGGAGGCTGAGGACGGTGAAGGCAGGCAAAACGGTATCAGGGTAGACTACGAAAGATTCCTCCCACGCTGCCTTTATTATGACAGGCGGGGCGGGACTGTGCTCTGGGAAGGCGTTCAGAATATCTTACAAGGGAGAGAAGACCTGAATGGGAGATGAGACTGGGATCGACCTCACCCAACTACCCTATCCTCACCACCCCAGCCAACCCACTCCACCTCCACCTATTCAGCCATCCACCAGGCCCATTGTGGTTGTCCGTACCTGTGTTTCTTGGCTGGTTTGAGCAGGTGGAGTGTTGTGGTGGTGGTTTTGGTTGTTTGTTTGTGTGTTTGAAAATTGATGTAAGTTAGAAAAAGGTAGACGAGAAATATACATAAAGGTGTTATTATTGTGGGGGAGGTTTCTGTGTGTGTGTGTGATTTTGACGAAGAGTAAAAGAATGATGATGATAAGAGGGAAAAATTCTGAAAGGTTTTAGTGAAGATGAAGATGAAAATAAGTTAGATGCAGTAATATGGAGTCTGAGGGATATATATTTTGTCCCTATGTCTGTTTGTCCGTGCGAGTGGAAAAGGAGGAGGTTCAAAAATACTCTATCTTACTTTCTTTTTCATCTTCCTCTCTCCCCCTTTACATTTTCCTCTCCATCTCCTGTTCCGTCTCCCTCATATTCCTCTCCCTCCTCCTCCTCCCCCTCCCCCTCCTCCTCCTCCTCCTCCTCCTCCTCGCAGTGGGGTATTAACGTCTCAAACAGGTTATTTAGTGTTGATGTAGGCAACCACGCGAGCTCCATTTGCTGTATACGCCGTCATTCTTATGGCTTTGAGAATGAGCCCAATCTCTCTCTCTCTCTCTCTCTCTCTCTCTCTCTCCTTTTTCTTCTTCTTCTTCTTCCTCCTCCTCTTTAAGTGACGGAGGAAAGTAAATAGATTTCTTTTTAGTTAGGTAAAAGTTTCGTAATTTTTCCCTCGATATTTTTAAGTATGTGGTTCAACTTTTCCTCGCCGGTCTGTATTTTTGACGATATTTTCCTCCGCCCCCGCCAAACAATTGAACGTTTCTTCTTGGCAATTACGAAGACTTAACGAGCGAAACGAGCGCCGACAGTACTAAGGAGTTTTGGACGAAGAGGAGCTGGAAAAAACAACAACGAGGGCGGAAAAAAATAGAAAAGGAGTTTGATAAAGGAAAATATTAAATAAGGAATACGGAAAAGTAAAGAGAGAAGTGATATAGCATTAAGGAATTAAGGAGAAGGACGAAGAGGAACTGGAAAAAAAAGAAACAACGAGACTGAAAAGGAAATTGAACGTAGAAAGAAAGACCGTAGAAGAAAAGACAGCCGGAAAGATAATTAATTTGTTAAAGAAAAATAATTAATAAAGAACATGAAAAAAAGAAGAAAGAAATCGTAAAGCACTAAGTAGTTGATAAAGAGAAGGACCAAGAGGAGTTCGAGATAAATAAACAACGAGAATTAAAAGGAGTTTGAGGAAGGAAAATGAGAAGTAAAGAACGTGAAAGAAAAGGAGTTTGATAGAGGAAAATAATAAGTAAAGAACGTGGAGAAGAGGAAAGCAGAATGAAAAGGAGTTTGAGGGAGGAAAATGAGAAGTTAAGAACGTGAAAGAAAGAAAACAAAGAAAAGGAGTTTGAAAAAAGAAAATAGTAGGGAGTTTGAAAAAGAAAAGAAAAAAGTGGTAAAATATTAAGGAGTTAAAAAGAAGGACGAGGAGGAACTGCAAAAAGAGAAACCCCAAAAAAAAAGATTAAAGGAAAAAGAGGAAGTAACGAACATGAAAGAAAAAGAGCTTGATAAAGGAAAATAAGAAGTAAAGAACGTGGAAAAAAGGAAAACAGAATGAAAAGGAGTTTGAAAAGGGAGCTTAGGAAGTAAAGAACGCAAAGAAAAGAGAACGATATAAAGATAACCAAAAGAAAGAAAGGGAGTTTGATAAAAGAAGTAATAAATAAAAAAATAAAAAAACATGAAAAAGAGAAGTAAGAATTGGTATTTAGAGATCAGAATAAAAGAGTGTGTGTGCAAAGTGAGAGAGAGAGAGAGAGAGAGAGAGAGAGAGAGAGAGAGAGAGAGAGAGAGAGAGAGATTTGACGGAAAATAAGAGAGTAGCAAATAGGAAATTGGGAAAGAAAGGAGAAAGTAAAAGAGGAAAATGAAGAAAAAAAATTAGAAGGTTACTTAACGATTTATCATCAAGGAAAACTATAAAAATATTTGCACGAGTCTTCCCTCTTTTCCTCATTTCCTTAACTTTTTTTTTCTTCTCCAACCCATTCTTTCTTTACCTCCCTCTCTCCCTCCCTTCCTCCCTCTCCTTACCTCCGTCTGCCTTACCTTAGTTGCACACACACACACACACACACACACACACACACACACACACACACACACACACACACACACACACACACACACACACTTTCCCTTCCCCATTTATCCTTCTAAAGACCAACATACATTTTTTATTCATTATTTTCCTTCGTGATTGTTTTAATATTCATAAGTTTTCTTTTTATTTTTTCTTTATAATTCAGTTTATATTCATTTTCGGGTGAGTGGATTAATATGATTTCCTTTTTTTTCCTTTTTTCCTTTCCTTTTTTTCCTTCCCTTTTTTTCCTCCCTTCCCATTAGCTTGGACGAGGAAAAAATATTGCCATCTAGAGTTTTTTTTCCTGTCCTCCTCCTCCTCCTCCTCCTCCTCCTCTTCACCTGTCTCCCCAGTCCTCTCTCTTACTTCCTTCTCCCATTTTTCTCTCGTAAATGCTCTCGCTTTCTCCTTATTTTTTTTATTCCGTCAAGTCTTTCTGCAATATTTTTTTTCCTCGTTCCTTTATTCTCTCCTTATTTTCATTCGTTTCTTTATTTCTCCTTTCTTTATTCCTTTTATTCACCATTTTTACCTCAATATATTCTCTCTTCTTATCTTTTTCCCTCCTGCTTCTTCTCTTCCTCTTCCTCCTCTTTCTCTTCCTTCTTCTTCCATCTTCCATCATCCTCTTCTTCCACCTCTTCCTATTTTTCCTTCACATTCTCAACCACAACCTCCTCCTCCTCCTCCTCCTCCTCCTCCTCCTCCTCCTCCTCCTCTTCCCATATACAGACTCCATGAGGCAGAAAATGAACCTCAAATCGTAATTTTCCATCTTAAAAATACATTTGAGGGTTTTCTTGACCCAAGCGAAGAGAGAGAGAGAGAGAGAGAGAGAGAGAGAGAGAGTGAGGAAAATATCTCAAGAAACTCACCCTATCCTTGTTTTTATCTCCATCTCTCCCTCTTCCCTCCCTCTCTTTCCTCCCTCTCCTATGCTCTCATCAAGTCGTTTTTTTCCTCTCATTTATTATTCCTGTCTTCTTCCTTCCCCTCTTCTTTATGTCTTATCTTCCTTTTTATCCTTTTTCTTTCCTTCATCCTCATTCTCATTCTTCCTTCCCCCTCTCCCTCTCTTATCATCATCTTCCTCCTTTTTATTCCCCTCCCATTATCTCTTTCTTTCTTCCTCCACCTTTATTTCTTCGGTTATTGTTATTATTATTATTATTATTATTATTATTATTATCATCTTCGCTTCTTCCTTCGTTTCCTTTCCCTTCCTCCGCAATGCGCTGGTTTCTTCTTCCATTTTCCTTGTCTCTGTCTCAAAAAACGAAGGGATACTGCAGGGTTCTTCTTCTTCTTTATCCTTCTTCCTCTCTTTCTCCTCCTCCTCTTTTTCTTTATATTTCTCCTTCTCGTCTTTTTTCATTTTCCTTTCTTTCTCTTTTTTCTTTCCCTGTTTCTCATTTTTTTTCTTTTCTTCTTCTTCCTTCTCCTCCTTTTCTTCATCTTCTTCCTCCTTCTCTTCTTTTGTTTTCTCCTCTGACTCTTTCTCGTTTTCCTCTTTCTCCTTTTCATTTTGCTTTCTTTTTTTCCTCATTTTCCTTCTTTTCTTCCTCCGCTTCATTTTCTTCATCTTCTTCCTCCTCCTCTTTCTCCTCCTTTTTTTTTATTTCTCCTTCGATTCATTCTTGTTTTCCTCTTTCACATTTTCATTTTCCTTTCTCTAGTTTTCTCATTTTTCTTATTTTCTTCTTCCTCCTCCTCGTCATCTTCCTCCTCCTCCTCCTCTTTCTCCTCCTTCTCTTCTTTTATTTTCTCCTCTGCCTCGTTCTCGTTTTCCTCTTTCCTTTTTCCTTCTTTGTTTATTTCTCATTTTCCTCCTCCTCCTCCTCCTCCTCCTCCTCCTCCTCTTATTTCATTCTATGGTTGCGAGGGATGAAGGGAATGGCCATCTCATATTCTCTCCATTTCCTTTTTTTTCCTCCTTTTCCTCCCATCTCATTTTTTCCTTTATTCTTCCCCTTATTCTATTCCTGTCTTTTATTTCTTTTTTTCCCTATTTTCTTTTATACTCTAACCATAAGCCTATTTCTCTCCTCCCTTTTTTTTCTCTCTTTCTTCCCATTCTTTTACTCCTTTCTTTTCCTTTCCTTTCTGTTTATCTTCACCTCCCTCCCTCTCTCCATCCTTTCTGACCCTCTACCACTCTCCCTCCCTACTCCCCCTTTCTCTTCCTCTTCCTTCTCTCTCTCCCTTCATCCTCAACATCCACCTATCATCCTTTCTTCTTTCTTCCCTCCCTTCCCTTCCCTTCTTTATTCCCTCCCTTCCCCACCTCCCTCCTTCGCTCCCTACCTCTCCATTCCCTTTCCTTATCCCTCCTTCCCTCCAACCTTACCTCCCTACCTAACAACCACCCTTTTACCCTCCTATCTTCTTCCTCCCTCCCCCCTTCTTCCCCATCACCTCCCCATCTTTTCCCTCCCTCTCTCCCTTCACTCCTCCTTTTCGACCACCTCTCTTCCTTTCCTCCATCCATCTTTCTCTCCTCTTCCCTCCCTTCCTCTCTCCCCATCTTTTTCCTCCAGTATCCCTCCCTTCAACCCTCCCTCACTCCCATCCATTTCCACTTCCTCCCCCCCTCTTCCCTCCCTCCCTTCCCCTCCATCTTTTCCTTCCCTCCCTCCCTTTTGACCTCCCTTCCTTACCTAACCACCCCATCTCCTCTTCCCCCCTCTCCCCCTCCCCTTCCTACCCGCCCCATGTATTCCCTCCCTCCCTCCCTCCATTCTACCTACCTCAACGCCACCCATGTTCCCTTTCTCTCCCCCTAACCACCCCATCTCCTTCTCCCCACCTCCCTTCTTCCCTCCCTCTCTCAGCATCTTCTCCCTCCGTCCTTCCCTCCCTCCCCCCAGACTTTAGGGAGTTGAGGCAATTTTGCGGGATTACAAAAGTTGGTATGCAAATAGCCTTTTAATTATTCATTAGAGCGCTTAAGTCAACACGTGGAACCAAGTTTCTCCTTCATATTGGCCTTCTGGAGTTATACACTGGGGAGTTCTCTCTCTCTCTCTCTCTCTCATTCTTTATCTATCTCATCTCTTTCTCCCTCTTTTTCTCTGTCTATCTTTATATCTCTCTCTCTCTCTCTCTCTCTCTCTCTCTCTCTCTCTCCCTCCCCCCGTGTATCGTTTGGCTTCTAATTGACGTAGAAATGAAGCTAATGAATGGATCCCCTAATTGAGAGAGAGAGAGAGAGAGAGAGAGAGAGAGAGAGAGAATTAATTTACGAGGCCATGAAGGAAAATAAGTGAAAGTAAACTCTATATGTATTTTTAGGAAAAGTGAAAAAAAAGTGAAAGGCGTCCTGCGTATAATGAAAATAGAAGCGTTTGGTGTGTGTGTGTGTGTGTGTGTGTGTGTGTGTGTGTGTGTGTGTGTGTGTGTGTGTGTGTGTGTGTGTGTGTGTGTGTGTGTGTGTGTGTGTGTGTGTGTGTGTGTGTGTGTGTGTGTGTGTGGTATACGAGGGCAACAGAAAAGAAGAAAAAAACAAGTACAGAATTAGTTTGAATATTGTTGAAATCCAGTGAAAATGTTGAAGTTTGATGGAAATTGACGGAGATTTATTGAATGCACATAAGAGAGAAGAACAAAAAAAATAATGTGACGGAGGACGAGCGAAAAAAAAAGAGAGAAAAAAAGAGAATGAAATGGAAAAAAAAGTTGTAATGCGTTAGACTGAACAAGATAAAAGATAAACCAAAGTATATATAAGGCAATTTGATAGAGGTGAAAATAAACAGAAAAGTAAAAAAAAAAAAAAGATAAGAAGAGACTTTAAACTTCCTGAAAGAGTAACATTACACTATACTTCACAATAATCTCAGTCAATTTCCATCAAACTTCAACATTTTCACTGGATTTCAACACTATTCAAACTAATTCTGTACTTTTTTTTTACGCCCTTGAACTGTCTCCTCTGCTGTAAAAAAAAAACATATTAAAGAAAAAAGTAAAAAATAATTGAAAAGCAAAGAAAAATATATTCGAAGGTCTACCATAGTCAGAAATGAACAGCAAAAAATATATATATTCGAAGTATTGCTAAAGTCAGACTTATTTAAACAGAAGCTTTTGTACCTATTTCGCGGGCAGACTGAAGCAGATCGGTCCTAAGAGTGACCTTCAAGAGTCCTTCTGATCACTTCATCCGCCTCTTGTGTGACCTTTTTGTATGTACTTTTTTTTTCCTTTTCCAATTTCGCTTTTTGATGTTTTTCTTCTAATCTTAAGTGGGCCAAGAACAGTCCTTCCGAGGTGGGTTATTTTAAGTCACTTTGGGGTCAGAAAAAAAAATATCACCAGGCAGATATTACACCAGAACGTGGAAGAAAGAGAAAGTAAAGTCCAGCACATTGCCTAAACATCATGACAAAAAATAACTGTAAACTACTGACTAAAAAAGATCTAGTTCACTTTTTTTTCCAGTAGTTGACACGATTGCATATTTTCCTTCTTGTTTATATATAAATTTATCACTTCACTCTCCCATACTCCCCGCTTCCGCTTGTTGTCCTTGTCTTTGTGTCCATGTGCCGATCCTCCCCTCCCCCTCCCCCCCCTGCATGTGTATGACCCTCCCCCCCTCTCCCTCCGTGTGTCATGACACTTCCCCCCCCTCCCCTAAGTGTCATGCACCCCCTCCCATCCTGTGTCACGTCCCCAGGCCACCAGTGTCAAATATGTGTGTGTGTGTCAAAAACAAACGTGTGTTGTACCCGAGCGTGTCCCAAGGCGGCCCCGGCCCCGGCACGCCCGAGGAGGAGGCGGCGTGGCGCTGGTCAAGCTCTCGGGGCTGAGTGGGGCGAGTGGGCGGCCATAGACAGGGAGGGAGTGGGGGACAGCAGCAGCAGCAGCGGCAGGGGGAGAGGGATGGAGGGAAGGAGGTGGTTTGCTCCCTCCCTCTCCCGCCTCGCATCATCACGCCCCCAGAGGGACAGGGCGGCTTGGAGGGTGTCCTGCCGAGGGAAGGGAGAGGGAGGGGTACCGGGGGAAGGAGAGCTTGCCACGCCGCCCGCCTCCGCACCTTCGGCTCTGGCGGGGCGGGGCGCGGCCTTGGCGTAGCTGGTAGTAGCGAGGCCGCGGACTGCCTCCTCGGGGCGTCCGGCCGCAGAGTCGAGCCCTCACAGTGTTGTTCAAAGGACCCTCAACAGAGAAAGAGAGAAAACAACAATAAACCTGACTACTTCCTTCGGATTTTTTCTCCCAGAATGATTACTGTTCTACATATTTCAGCAATGTACTCTGTTTTGATACAGGTGGCTTTCCGATACAGGACATTTCCCAATTCCATGCATTGTAGCTTAGATTTGTAGCCAACAAGACAAACTTCTTTTTTTCCAATGTCCCAATCGCAACACTGACCTTGATTTCCTTGAGTCAATGCCCCGGCCGGGCCCTGAGCCTCGCCGCCTTGGTTCAGAGCGTGTTGTCTCGCCCCGTCGAGGTCAGGCCAGCGAGGCGGTGAGGACGAGGGCCATCAGTAGACACTGTGTTGATCCCCAACCTCGGAACAGACCCGATTGATTCATTCTACTGTCACTTTGATACATCCATGCCATGCGCAGTTTTGTTTTTACTTATGTCAAGATTTTTCCACCAGACTAAATACTTCTCACTAAAGCCATCTCCTGTTTTCAAAATTTACACTTTTCCCTGTCTCTCTTCCACTTTTCTTCTGATTCATCTCGGGACTGCAATGGATTTGCACAGAAACCAAGATTCTGCACTTTTATATAATATTTATGCATTTACCCCATGCATGGACCATTTTATTATGATTAATTTAATCATATTGCATTACAGTACCGTACTGCTCACATTCCTTGGGTTTATTAGGCTATGGCATGATACATTGTTGTTGATAATGATCCACATCTTTGTGTGTACATAGTCAGGAGCCAAGCTTACAGTGCTGTCTTTGCTCAGTCGAACATTTCAGTGAATGTCACTCACTCAGTCACGCCTCCCTCGGGAAGCTTCAGCAGATAATATATTTCAAAGAGATGACACTGAGGGCCTCCAGCTGTCAGCCTGTCAGGTCCCCGCCCCAGTCACCCGGAGGCCCCTCACTACCCACCCCACACCGCCCCCGCCCCTGGACCCCCGCTGAGCAGGCCCGTCCTCCGGCCCCCCACCCCTCCCATGACCTACCTCTCGCTCTAACCTCTCTCCCTCACCGCGGCGGGGCAGGCGAGTGGCGGTCATCCGCGGCCGGGTGGTGACGCAGCAGGGCCAGGGCATCGTGGGCGTGCGCACCAGCGTCGACAAGGAGTCCCGCTTCGGCCTCACCGCCACCAGGAAGGAAGGATGGTGAGTACCCCTGTGTGTGTGTGTGTGTGTGTGTGTGTAGGTGTGTTAATAATACCTATCCTCTAAATTTTTAATGGAAAGTCGGGGAAAGGAATAATTACGGTCTTGACTCAAATGCTCCCCTGCCAGTTGTTCCCTCGCCAGTGTCAGGGAAGAAATGAACAACTGAAGGAAGGACAGACTTGTAGTAAACGAGTAGAAGAGAGGAGGGGGAGAGGGGGTAGGTTGTCGACGGAGAATAGAACATAAGAAGTCTGCAGGAGGCCGCCAGGATGGAAAGAAATACGATGATCTCTTAAAAGCCTTGAAGTGCGGCGGAAAGTCTGAAAAAAAAGTGCTGCGCGTGTCAGATCTTGTTTCAGGTAATCTTTATTTTATAGTTATTCTCAGGACCAAAAAGAAAGAGAAAAAAAACAAGGCCGCGTTACTTATTGTGTTTTTAGATCTCTTGTTCCTCCTCCTCCTCCTCCTCCTCCTTCTCCTCCTCGTCCTCTTCCTCCTATTTCTTTTGTCATATTATTTTCCTTTGGTCTTTTCTTGCTGTTCCCTTTTTTTTCCTCCACTTTTCTGTTTATCTTCCTCTTCTTCCTCCATTTGTCCTATAACTTTTTTTCCTCTACCTGTTTCTTCTCTTTCTCTACTTACTCCTTTTCGTCCACTTCTCCGATTCTCTTCCTCCTCTTCCTCCTTTTGTCATATTACTCCTCCTCCTCTTCCTGTTCCTTCTCTTTCTAGTTACTCTTCTGCCTCCACACCTCCTCCTCCTCCTCATCCACCTCCACCACCACCACCACCGCTGCTCCGTATTACTCCCTGAGCCTCACTGCGGAAATAATTAAGGGTCAGGTGAGGTTCCCGGATGTTACCTGTCCACTACACGTCTGGCTGCATCTGACTCGTGTTCCTGGAAATGCCGGCTTGTCGAGGAGCGGAACCGCTTACCTCTGCTTTACGTCCTTTGTCCTCCACCTGGTATTTACCTCAGCGGGGAGCGAAAAGCAGGGAGGAAGGACAGAAAGAGAGGAAGAGAGAGAAAGGAGTGGGAGGGAGAGAGAAGAGCAAGGAAGGACATGGTAATAGAGGGGAGCGAAAAGCAGGGAGGAAGGACAGAAAGAGAGGAAGAGAGAGAAAGGAGTGGGAGGGAGAGAGAAGAGAAAGGAAGGACATGGTAATAGAGGGTAACGAAAAGCAGGGAGGAAGGATGGAGAGAGAAATGAGCGAGAGAAGAGGAAGGAAGGAAGTAGCAGGTAGCAGGCAGGAAGGATAGAAAGTGAGAAAGAGAAAGGAGTGGGAGGGAGAGACGTGAGAGAAAGGGAGGAAAGAGTAACAGAGGGTGGCGAAAAGTAAGGAGAAAGGAGATGAAGAAAAAGGAGTGTCAGAGAAGAGAAGAGAAAGAAAGGAAGGTAGGATGAAAAGAGAGAGGAGTGGGAAAGAAGAGAGAAGAGACGTAACAGCGGGTAGCCAAAAGCAGGGAGGAATGACTGAAAGAGATAGGAGAGAAGAAGATAAAGAAAGTAGTAACAAGAGAAATAAATAGAGAAATAGACTTGACATCAGGAAGGGTTTGAAATATCTTTTGACGTGTCACTTTGCGCTTCTCCGGGGAGGTGATACAACACAACAAGAACAACAGCAACACAACACAGTAACATAAGAGGAAGAATTTGTGTTGCGAGACAAGCGATCCATGGCTTTGTTTTGCACGGTGCCAATGTGTTAGGTGAAGCTTCCTGTCATGTGTTACCTTTTATCTGTGTTTCTGAGGCACTGGTGAAAGCTTATAACGAAACATCTAGAAAGACTTGAAGATGAAAAGTGTTGCAGGCATTTGACAGATAACGATTCTAAAATTATTAAAGAGAGAGTAAAAATCCACTCCCCTTATATGGAAAGTAAAAATGTCAGATGAAAGAGAAAAAGGTTGATAATCATTGAAAATCATTATAGTTTTGATTGAGGCTCGGCGCTGCGATGAAAGTCAATGCGAGAGAGATAAGAGAGCGTGGATAAGGGAAACAAATGGATGAATGGAGCAACTGAATGACCGGAAAAATCTCAGCCAGTGAACTGCACGGAATGGAGATCTGAAGGAAAGGGGAAGAGAGTGGGAAAACACATGAATTAGGGAGAACTGGAAGAGGCGGAGAAGGAGAGTTACAGAGGAAGGAGTTTGGAAGGAAGAAAAGCTGAATAAAGTAAGAAAAGGAATAGGAAAATTAAGTACTAAGAAAAGAACGAATGGAAAGCTGAAGGAAAAGGAAAGAGAATGGGAAAACACATGAATTAGGGGGAACTGGAAGAGACGGAGAAGGAGAGTTACAGAGAAAGGAGTATAAAAGGAATAAAAGCTGAAAAATGTAAGAAAATTAATAGGAAAATGGAACGAGAATGAAAATATTAAGAAAAAGGAAAGAAAATGGGAAAACACATGGATTAGGGGGAACTGGAAGAGACGGAGAAGGAGAGTTACAGAGAAAGGAGTATAAAAGAAATAAAAGCTGAAAAATGTAAAAAAATTAATAGGAAAATGAAACGAGAATGGAAATATTAAGAAAAAGGAAAGAGAATGGGAAAACACGTGAATCAAGGAAAACTGGAAGAGGCGGAGAAGACTTACAAAGGAAGGTATTTAAAAAGGATAAAAAGGGGGAAGAAAAGTGAGAAATAAAGAGAAAGCAAGAGAACGAGAATGAAAATCTATAGGAAAGGGAAAGAGTATTAGAAGACATTAGGGAAGACTGGAAGAGGAAGGGAAGGAGAGTTACTGAAGTTGTATAAAAGGAATAAAAGATGACTAATGTAAGATGAATAGGAAAATGAAGAGAATGGAAATATTTAGACAACGGAAGAGAATGAGAAAACACATAGATTAGGGAAAAATGGAAGAGGCGGAGGAGGAGACTAAAAGAGGAAGGGATTTAAAAAGGATGAAGCAAAGTAAGAAAATGAATAGGAAAATCAAATACCGAGAAAGAAAATAATAAAGAGAATGGAAATCTGAAGAAAAGGGAAAAAGAGAGAATTAGGAAGAGGCGGAATAGGAGACTTGCAGAGAAAGGAATGGAATATAAAAAGAAAAAAATACAAAAAGAATGAAAATTAGTAAGGAAGAGACATACTGACGAGGAGAACAAGTTTGTGAATAGATGATGTGGTTCAGGGAGTAAAAACAAGCGTAGTATTTTCATAAGAGTGTGGAGGAAAGAAAAATATAAGAGAAGGAAACGCGGCAAAGAAACACGCTCTGATTCTCGGCTCCATAAACACTGCAATGAAGAGAGACTGGGTGAGACTTTTTTTGTGGAGTCTGATTCTGTCTTACGCTTGGCCTTGAGGTGTTTATTGTGTGCATATAAACGATCGGATCCTTTAAGTGAAACGATGAGATCTGATTCTTTATTTACGTACACCAGGAAAGTAATAATGATAATAATAATAAGGATAATAAAAAATAAATAAATGAAAAGTCTTATTTCTATTCAAACTAATTAACACCAAAGACATGAAAACCTTATCACTGTGTCTAGAATCACGTATCTTAACTTTGTAATAATTCTCTCTCTCTCTCTCTCTCTCTCTCTCTCTCTCTCTCTCTCTCTCTCTCTCTCTCTCTCTCAGTGATACTCGTTAAGATAGCACTATTCTTTCCTCTTCCTCTCTTCCTCTTCCTCCCTCTCCCTCCCGCCTTCCTCCTCCTCCTCCTCCTCCTCCTCCTCCTCCTTCTCCTCCTCGTTATCTTTTCCGTGATTATATTTTTCTTTCTCTTTGTTATTTTTATGTAACTTCTTAATGGATTTTGTTTTTCCCTTATTTCTTTTATTAAGCTACTACTACTACTACTACTACTACTACGAGAGAGAGAGAGAGAGAGAGAGAGAGAGAGAGAGAGAGAGAGAGAGAGCGCACAAACCCAGTCTCCTCGTAACACTAAGAGCCGTGAGCGGATTGAAATGTTACCAGAACCGCGAATGATCTTTTGACCCCAGGACGAGCAGGAACAAGGCGCGGCGTGACGGGCTCCTAAATACTGCAGCCTTGATTTTCCCAGGACAGGCGAGGAGAGTGACCCCCCCCCCCACCTCCTCCACCCACATTCACCTCCGCCCCTCCGCTACACTTTCCTCTTGGTCACTTTCCTCCGACTCTGCTAATCTCTTCTTCCTTCATTTCTTCTTTTTATTCCTGTTAAACCTCCTTTCCTGTTTCTCCTTCTCTATGTTGCTTTCTCTTACTTCCTTTTTCCTTGTCTTTCTCGTACTTTTGCTTACTTGTTCCTTGCTTCCACCTCTTCCTCTTCTATCCTATTCCTCTTTTCGGCTTCTTTATCCTCGTTCTTCTCCTCCTACTCATCATCATCATCATCATCCTTCTCACCCTAATGCTAATGCTACTACTACTACTACTACTACTACTACTACTACTACTACTACTACTACTACTACTACTACTATTACTATTACTACTACTACCGCTACTTCTTTCGTCCTCCTCCTCCTCCTCCATGTCTCCGTTCACGTCGTCCTCCTCCTCCTCTTCTTCATCCTCCCCGTATTCTTTCACCTCCTGGCTCTCCTCCTCCTCCTCCTGTCGCCCCCCGCCCTCCCGCCCTTCAGCTGTCCACCGCCTTGCAGGGAACACAACAGCAGCGTGACGGGTAACAGAATTATTTAGCGTTGTGGAGCGCCGAGGTTGTGTTGTCGTCTCCTCCACGCCGGATTAATTCAGGGTTGCGTCGCGGCGGGTAGTGTTGGAGGGAAATAAAACCCACATATTTATCGTACCCACTGTGATATCATCTGCTTAGCTATCCGCCTGCCATGTTCCGTATGCGTGTGTGTGTGTGTGTGTGTGTGTGTGTGTGTGTGTGTGTGTGCGCGCGCCTCTCTCACACACTCACCTACACTTGATCACCTGCAGCTAATCAGACGCCGGGCCGCTTAGGTGTGTGGGCCGTTCTGATGGGCGCCAGGTAGGAGTGGACGCGTCGGGCACTCATACAATCAACGTAATCGCGTCAACGGCTAACAGGAGGCAAACAGAAGCCGCCGCGTTCGAGGCTGGGGAGACATGTTTGCGTTGGGGTTATAGGAGAGAGCGAGGCGGCGGGGAGTGGGGAGTGGGAAGCGGGGAAGAGAGGGCGGTCGCTTCCTAACCCTCCGTGGAAATTGTACGAGGGAGTGAAAAGGGGAAAGAAACCTCATTAAAGAAGAGTGTATTTTGCCTACGAGGATGTGTGGATGGGTGTGTGTGTGTGTGTGTGTGTGTGTGTGTGTGTGTGTGTGTGTGTGTGTTGTGGTTGTGTTTCTTGCTTGTCTGCGTTCTATGGCCAGTTAAAGGCTAAAAATAAACTCGGAAAAGGTGCAATAGCCTCTTCTCTCTCCCTCTTTTTCTCTCTTGAAGACACGAGGGCTATAGCTAAGGTACACGTTTGGGCATTTAAGGAAAGTGTATTCGTGAAGGTAAATAGTTAAAGGACGTAAAGAAGAGAAGTATGCCATGGTTAGGTTGAGTGGAAGTGTAATTCGAGGGCGCGTTTTAGTATGTGAGAAACTTGTACAAGAAAGTGAGATGAGTAACAAGACCTTACCCAAGAGACATTGTAGAGGAACGTAAAAGAGGAAGAAAAAAGAAACGATGGGAAGAAAGGTATCTAGCCTTAAGTGTAGAAGGCGAGTGGCCTAAGACTACCCACAAGATGTCCTGAAGACCACCTATCAACCCGGACTCCAGAAGAAGCTGCCCAAGTGAAATCAAGAATGAGCTCCGGGGTGCAGCATGAGCCAAGAATAATGGCGCCACTATAAATAAAATTGCCTGCGCCATGACGGGCTATAGGCCATATGTAAAAAAAAAAAAAAAAAAATTTGTTTATTTTACTTCACTTTAATTTTCCGTGTATGCGAGGAACTTTTTTCGGGAGTAAAACGATGAAGAAATCCATCACGTTGTAAGCCAAAACACGAACTAACGACAGCCAAAAAAACACAAGACGCAACACACTAAAAACACCTGAAGACAAAACCACCAACACACTGCTTCCAAAATGTCAACGCAACACACCAACAGACATTGACTTCATAACCGTAACACAAGATAACGATAACCAACCAAAACGCAAGACGCAACACACTAAAAACACCTGAAGACAAAACCACCAACAAAATACTTCCAAAATGTCAACGCAACACATCAACAGACATTCACTTCGTAACCGCAACACAAGATAACGATAACCAACCAAAACGGAAGACGCAACACACTAGAATCACCTGAAGACAAAACCACCAACACAGCACTTCCAAAATGTCAACGCAACACATCAACAGACGTTCACTTCATAACCGCAACACAAGATAACGATAACCAACCAAAACGCAAGACACAACACACTACCACTAAACACCTCAAGACGAAGACGCCAAAACAGTAAAGCAAGTCCGTAAAAGGAACATCACAACGCAGCACGAACTGAACCGAAGACGTAACCGAAACTGACGAAGCGGTGCGAATCGGCAAACCACGCAAGAGAAAGAGAAAAACAGAAAGAGGGAAAGAGGAGGCCGGTCGAAGCGCATCACCGGAGGAGGAAGACGCAGCGAGAAGTAAACAAAGGCATGGGCGATGGAGTCAGATCGAGGGCCGCAGGGAAAGACTTCGAAGCCTCAAAGTGGGCGGCTCCTTAGTCTCTTGGGCCGCGCGAACATGGGATCTGTTTTCAGTTTATTATCCAACCCGCTATTGACTCAGATCTCCTCCACCTCTATCTGTTTCCCATGCGTTCGGCGAGAGAGAAGAAGGAAGAGGGAGGGAAAGAGGGAGAGAGAGAGAGCTCCATGCATGACAGTCTCTCTCGTCCCGTCCTTCGCAAACCAATACAGAATCCCACATGTTCCTCAATTTTTGCCCCGCGAGAACAAGCCGTCGTGATGCTGCCGTGGCGGGAGGGAAGGGAAGGAAGAAAGGAGGAAAGAAGGGAAGAGCTGAGGAAAGGAGGGGAGAGAATGGAAGAAAGGGGAGGCTAGAGAAGGGGAGAGAGAAAATGGAGGAAAGAATTGTGGGAACCGTGAGGAGGAGGAAGGGATTTGGGATATTGAAAGTGAAAAGATTTGTCAGAGAGAGAGAGAGAGAGAGAGAGAGAGAGAGAGAGAGAGATGGAGATATATTTTAAAGAGAGATGATGGAATGGAGAGAGACAGGAAGGAAAGGGGAGAGCGAGGAAAGCGAAATGCTGAAAAAGGGGGAAAAAGATGATGGTAGATGACGTATTTTGAAGGAAGAAGAGGAATGGAGAAAGGGAGAAAAGAATAAATAGAGAAAAATAAATAATAAAAGGTAGAATAAAGAAAAGGAAAGGAGGTGAAAACATAGATAGAATAGAAAAAAATTAAATAAAAAGGGGGATAAAGAAATGGAGAGAAAGGAAGAAAAGGTGAAAATGGAAAAATATAGTGCAGTGACCTATTTCTTAGAGCGAGAGAGAGAGAGAGAGAGAGAGAGAGAGAGAGTCATCGATTGTTGCAGGTCATTAGAAGCAACATGGAATCAGGAACGGAAGAGAGAGAGAGAGAGAGAGAGAGAGAGAGAGAGAGAGAGAGAGAGAATTTGATAATGGTTGAAAATATAGAAGAGGAAACAAAAGAAGAATGAAGACAATTGTTAAAGAAAAGAAGAATAGGAGAAGAAGAGAGAGGATTTGAGAATGTTTGAGAATGACAGAGAAGGAGCTAAAATAAAGGTAAAGTTAATTGTTGAATAGAAAAAGAGTAGGAGGAGGAAAGAGAGAGAGGAATTGAGAATGATTGAAAAATGATAGAAAAAGAGACGAAAGAAAAATGAAGATAATTGTTAAAGAAAAGAATAGGGGAAGGAAAGAAAGAGAGAATTTGAGAATGTTGGAATATGATGGAAAGCGAGACGATAAGAAAAATGAAGATGATTATTAAAGAAAAGAAGAATAGCAGAAGGAAGGAAAGAGAGAAATATGAGAATGTTTGAAAATTATAGAAAAGGAGATAAGAAAAATAAAGTTAATTGTTGAAGAGGAGAAGGGAGAAGGAAACAAACTGAATAAGAATAGTAAAGAAGATGAATTAAGAAAGACTACAATGAATAGGAGAATGCGAAATCAAAAAAAGAGGAGAGGAATAAAGAAAAAATAAAACAAAGAAAGGAAGGAAAATAATAAATACGTGAATGGAGGAAAATATGAGGAGATGAAAAGGGAGGTGAGAAAAAAAATACAGGAGGGAAGAGGAATAAAGAATAAGAGAAAATAATAAGGAATGGAAGGGAAGAAGAAATTATGGAAAGCAAAGATGAAAAAGAGAAAAAAATGAGAGTAAAGTTTGTAATGTTGTAGCTCCGTAAACACACACACACACACACACACACATAGTACGCGTTCTTTTTTTCGTTCCCAGCTAACAAGTTAAAGGTACAAATCTAATACAATTCTCCATTAGTGTATAACAAGATTGCGCACAGGACAAACGAACAAACAAACAAACAGGGAAGAAAATGCAAAACAGAAAGCAGGGCGAAAAGAAAAGAAATGCAAAAGAGATTCAGAAAAGTTCGTCTTCTTTAATCTAATTGAACGAAATATAAAAGGAATTCGAATAGATGAAGAAGTGAAGGAAAGACGATTTTTTTGTAGTTTTTGTTAGAGTATTCTTTATTATTATTATTATTATTATTATTATTATTATTATTATTATTATTGAAAGTGAGAGTCGGTGTTTCACAGGTGCGTCTGAATTGCCACCAGGTGAAAGTGATATCCCAAAAGTCTTCCTCCTCTTCCTTCTCCTCCTCCTCCTCCTCCTCCACAAACAACCTCGTAAGGACCAGCAGGTCTGCTGTTGTTTGTTCTTCCTTTGTGTTCCTTTGTGTTCCTCCTCCTCCTCCTCCTCCTCCTCTCTTCCTCTCCCTTTCCAACAAACTGCATTTCTCTTCCGCATCTTCCTACCCATCATCCACCTGCTTTTTCTCCTCCTCCTCTTCCTCCCCCTCTTCTTCTCCCTCTTCCTCCCCCTCTTCCTCCCCCTCTTCTTCTCCCTCTTCCTCCCCCTCTTCCTCATCTTCGTCCTTTCCAAACAACATTTCTGCATCTTCCTACCCTTCCTCCTCCTCCTCCTCCTATTCGTCCTTTCCAAACAACATTTCTGCATCCTCCTACCCTTCCTCCTCCTGTTCTTATTCCTCCTCCTCCTCCTCCTCCTCCTGCTGTTCCTTTATTCCGCGTCTCGTATTGTCATTTCGGTCTGCTGGAAGCGCATGCAAAACCCTGCCTATATTTTCCTACCTGTTAACGGGGTAAGTAATTAGGCATCAAGGCCATAATGAGCACCCCAGGTAGAGAGAGAGAGAGAGAGAGAGAGAGAGAGAGAGAGAGAGAGAGAGAGAGAGAGAGGGGGGGGGGGATCAAAGGGACGAGGCCACACACACCTTTATGTTTCCTCTCTAATTACCTATTTTTCTGCACCCAAAGACAGGTAAAAGTGAGGGGGGAGGGGAGGGGAGGGGCTTGTGTAGCAGGTTAGGTCAAAGAGGAAGGAAGGGGAGAGGGAGGGGAAGAGGGGAGTGAAGTCAGGATAGGATGGGCCAGTAGAGAGGAAGGGGGAAGGAAGGAGAAGAGGGGAAGGAAGGGGAGCAGGTTAGGCAAAAGAGGAAGATAGGGGAGTGGGAAGAGGGAGATGGGAAGGAGAGGAAGGGGGAGTAGGTTAAAAGAGGAAGGGAGGGGAGAAGGAGGTTAGCAAGTTAGGCAAGGGTAGGAGAGGGAAAGAAAGGGGAAGATAGGAGGAAGAGGAAGGGGATGCAACTGGTTAGACAAAATGGGAAGGAAGGGGAAAGAAGAGGGGAAGGGAGGGAAGGGAAGAGAGTCAGGGGGGAAGAGCGGGATGGGAAACATGTGTACTCTAGCAAATTATTGAAAGAGGAAAGAGAACGGGAAATTGAGGGAAAGGAAAGGAAAGAGGAGCAAAAGGAGATAGAAAGGAGAATAGGTGAAGTAGTTTAGGGATAGGAAGAGTAGAGGAAGGGAAAAGGGAGGCACGAAAAGAGGATGGAGATAGAGGGGAAAAGAGAAGAAGAGTAAGGTATAGGAAAGGAGAGATAAAGAGAGAGAGAGAGAGCTGTATATGTGTTGACGTATCTAAAATGTATATAGAAAAGATAGAAAGAAGGAAGCGAGGAAAAATAAGGAGTAAAACAAACAGAAAAAGACCAGATTTCATTTTGGCGAACACGAGAAAACAATCATACATGCACGTAGGAAGAACCATGCAAAAAAAAAAAGATAAAATAAAAAAATAAAAATAAACAAGGAATAAACAAGAACACCAAAAGATACAAGAATAAGAAACAAGACACAAGAAGAACAAAATAAAAACAAAAATAGCGAGGCACAGAAAGATCACACCAAACAGGAACACCAGGGCACAAGGGACGGCACGGGAGCGGGCGAGGAGAAGGACGAGGATCTCCTGCCGTGCTGACGAAGGTCCCCCAAGGAGCTATTGATTGAGGTCTGAATGGCGACGAGTTTTATGGCCTCAGATGATGTGATAAGTGGCGTGATTGGACTCCCAGTAAGAGGCCTTGTGATGTCTGATGGCTGCGAGGAGGAGGACAAGAAGGAGGAGGAGGAAAGAAGAGAGAAAAGGATAGTCTGAAGGAATCAAAGGAAGGGAAAGAAGAAGGGAAGAAGGACTAAAGGAAGCTAAGAGGAAAGAGGAGGAGGAGGAGAAGGAGGAACGAAGAGAGAGAAGGATTGTCTGAAGGAATCTGAAGAAGGGAAAGAAGAGGGACAGAGAGAGAGAGAGAGTAAAGATAACGACAGAAAAGTAGGAGTGTTAGTGAAGAAAGAGAAGCAGGAGAAAGAAAAGAAGAAGGGGAGGAAAGAATGAGGATGGAGGCAAGTGGAAACAAGAAAATACAAAGAGAAAGTATGAATTTATAGGACGAGGAGGAGGAGGAGGAGGAGGAGGAAGCAGTAGAGACAAGAGGAGGAGGAGGAGGAGGAAACAGGAAAATGTAGAGAAACAGGAACTAAGGAAAGGGGAAGCAGAACGTTATGGAGAGAACAGGTGAGCTCTCTCTCTCACTCTCACTCACACACACACACACACACACACACACACACCATTAGTAGTCTCCACACGACAGGACCGTTTCATGCTTTCAATTTCCCTCTCGCGCTGCAACATTCTATTCACAGAGGCACGAATGCATATGCTCCCGCTTACTAAAACCTAAAAAAAGGGAAGGGGGCGAGGGAGCGGTCGGAAAAGGAAGGGGAGAGGGGTGGGCGGAAAGGGGAAGAGCATAGACTAGGATTAAAAAAAAAAAAAAAGAGGAGCGAGGCAAAAGAAAAAATGGCAGCATATGTATAGTGTGTGTGTGTGTGTGTGTGTGTGTGTGTGTGTGTGTGTGTGTGATTCAAGTTTGTGAAAATCGTTTACATACGTTGCGGGAATATCAATTGGTGGGGAGCTGTCGATGAGGTTTTTTTTTTTTTTTTTTTTTTTTTAGCATGTAACTTTCCCTCTGCTCTTTTTATGAAGGGGAGTGAATGGAAAGCCTGTGTGTGTGTGTGTGTGTGTGTGTGTGTGTGTGTGTGTGTGTGTGTGTGTGTGTGTGTGTGTGGCTTTAGAGTGCGGTAAACAATGACTGCAAGTGTTTTATGAAGCCACAAGTTAGCTTTGAATTGGTTATGTAGGGGAGGGATGAAAGGCGTGAGGGGTGCCTGCTATATTTGGCTTTAGAACGTGATGAACTACCTGGAAACGTTCGACTAACATTATATAAATCACCTGCGAACGTTCTATTAAAGTTGATGATATGAATTCCCTGCAAGCAATCTACCAGCTTTAAATATCTAAACACCCTGGAAACGTTCTATTAAGCTTGATGACTGGAACTTAAATCTCCATTCTTGTCTCTGTTCTCTAGTGTTCTGTCTCTGTCAATATCAATGTGTCTGTGTTCTCTATTCCTCGGTCTTTAACGCTCCAGAAATAGGACATGCACACGGACATTTCAACAGACTTTGCTACAACCTTAATACTCACTATAACCCTTTATAACATAGCAAACATACGTAAAGAAGTATTTCCACCCTCACATCGTCTCCCACAACCACCATAGCACCATAACCGACCTTGCTACAACCCTGACACTCACTATAACTCTTTACAACATAGCAAACATACATAAAGAAACGTTCCCACCCTCCCAACGTCTCCCACAACCACCATAGCACAATAACCGACCTTGCTACAACCCTGACACTCACTATAACTCCTGACAACACAGCAACACTCACACACACACACACACACACACACACACACACACACACACACACACACATACAAAAACGTTTCCTACAGCCATCGCCTGAGCACTTGTAAACGTTTCAACAACACACACGACACATTCTCAATAGGTCGTCCCCCCGCCTGATCCTCCTTCCCGTCACCGCTAAACCACTGCATCTTATTGTGTTCTATCCAGTCTGATTTACATATCGGGTCTTAAAGTCTCCAAGAAAGAGGACTTAGGAGGTGACTTACGAGACCTCTGCCGGGTGTCTTGAGAAGGAATGGCCGCGGATAAGGAAGGAAGGAAGGGAGGATAAACGAGAATATGAAGGAAAGCAGGATGAAACTAAAATACAAAGGAACGATGAAAAAAGTAGAAGTGACACAATAGGAAAATATAAAAAGGAAATAATGATAGAAAGAACACCAATAAGAAAATTAAGGTAGAAAGATATCACACGAAAGGAAAGGGAAATGTAACAGAAGAAAGAAAAGGAAAAAGAAGCCGAATAACATAGCGAGCGAAAAAAGAAAAAGAAGACATGGAAAGGAGAGACGAAACACAGAAGGTGAAGGAAGAGGAAGGGGAGAAGGGGGAAGGAGATATAACATGTAGCAAAGAATGACGGGGTGAAAATAAAAAGAAGAGAGGAGAAAGTTGATAATGATTTACATACTTGACGAAGGGAAGAGGGAAGGGAAACGAAAGGAGAGATGGAAGATAATGAGAAGAATTATTGAAGAGAGGCAAGGTAGCTGAGGATTATGCGAGGAAGAGGGGAAAATGGAGAGAATGAAGATAATCTGGTGAAAAATAAAGAAAGAAAGGAGGGTCCAGAGAGAGAGAGAGAGAGAGAGAGAGAGAGAGAGAAGTTCTTTTTTCCCTACATCAAAAAATTTATCTCCCCACAGCACACATTCCCTCCTTTTCCCTTCCTCCCCTCCCTCCCTTTTCCTTTCTTCCCTCTCTCTCTTTCTCTCTCCTCTCTATCTCTTCCTAACCTCAAAACATGCACCTCAATTTCAACCTTGCTTTGCCTAACCCACCCATACACCCCTTCAATCACAAGTCATCCAATAACCCCTATATCAACAATACCTCAATCTATATTCCTCTGTACGTACCAAGTTTTCTAATTCTCATGCATATTCTTTCACTTTTTAACCCATACTTTTTTTGTTTTCCAATCTTTTTTTTCCTTCCTATCTTTTTCATCTATTCATATTTTCATCTTTCATATCTTTCATCTTCCATATTTTCATCTTCGACATTTTTCATCTTCCAATCTTTTTTTCATCTCATTTTTCATCTTCCAATCTTTTTTCATGTCATATTTTTTTCATCTTTCAATCTTTTTTCATCTTTCATAATTTTCATCCTCCATATTTTTCATCTTCCACATTTTTCATCTTCCAATCTTGTTTTCATCATTCATATTTTTCATCTTTCATCTTTTCATCTTCCATCTTTTTCATCATCCCATCTCGTTTATCTTTTTTTTATTTCCTCTCTTTTTTTTATCTTTTTATCTTCCTATATTTTCGTCTTCCCATCTTTTTAAATCTTCCCATTTTTTTCTTTCCTCTAATCTCCATCCCTTACTCGTCTTCTTTCATGCACGTTTTATTATCTTCTCACTTTCTTTCTATATTCTCTAAGCCCACATAATATCTTTTTCCCATTTAAAGTCTCATTCGGTTTTTCTACTATCCTCTTAATCCATACTCGTTTTTTTTTTTTTTTTCTCGTTTTAATCGCTTTCTTTCTACCGCTCGCTCCTAATCCATACCCATTTTCTTTCACGTCCTTCTAACCCAGACCCGTTTTCTTTCTATAAGATACTGATATAGACCCAATTTCTTCCTAGAACCTAACGAAGACCCATTCTCTACACTCGTTTTCTCTTACACCCTGCTAACCCTCTCCCATTTTCTTCAAGACTCTCCAAACCCAGACCCGTTTTCTTCCTATAACCTATTACTTAACCCATTTTCATCGAAGACCCATTTTCTCTACACCCATTTTCTCTTACACCCTGCCAATCATTTCCCATTTTCTTCAAGACTCTCCTAACCCAGACCCGTTTTCTTCCACCCGCTAGGTTCGATGTGCTGGTGAACGGTGGCGGCGCTGTGACCCTACAGTTCCAGCGCACCCTGTTCGAACCCCTGACGGTGACAGTGCCCGTGCCTTGGAACCAGATTGTGGTGTTGGATCCCATTGTCGTGAGGTTCAAGGACAAGGAAACCCAAGAGGAGCAACCCAGAGGTAAGAGAGTTGGGTTCTGAGTAAGTGGGTTGAGAGGTAGATAGGGATACAGGTAAATATAATGACAGATAGGTGGATAGATAGATAGATAAGGAGGTTATTATTTTCATTTGTTTCGTATTTTTCTATTTTTATTTGTATTTTGCTTCTTTTTTTTATTTTTTGGTGTGTTTAAGTTCTGGCCTTTTTTATACGAGATCAACCACGGGACACACACACACACACACACACACACACACACACACATACACACACACACACACACACACACACACACACACACCAAACATCACATAATTGCGTACCGCGACACCAAATCCAGAACTTACACACAGTTGCCCCGGAAAACCCGCTGGGAGAGAGAGAGAGAGAGAGAGAGAGAGAGAGAGAGAGAGAGAGACCTGTGACGGACACCCTGAGATTACTGTCCCTTAGGAATATACTGAGCAAGGCAGAGAGAACAGCAGAGAAGAGAGAGCAACAATTATCCTTTAGTCCAACGCTGGCTTACAAATGAGGAGGAGGAGGAGGAGGAGGAGGGTAAAGATTGTGGATGGAATTTCAGAGGAGGAGAGCTTGTCCGGTGAATTTATTAGTGCATGGAGGAAGAGGAGTGGGAGGAGAGGAAAGATGAGAGTAGAGGAGGAAGGCTGGAAGAGAGTAAAACAGTGATGAGCGAAGGGGAAAAGTGAAGAGGGTTGGAAAAATATATTGTCGGTGAAGTTTGCGTGCTAAGAGAGAGAGAGAGAGAGAGAGAGAGAGAGAGAGAGAGAGAGAGAGAGTTACTTTGATATTTTGCTTTGTTTTTTCCCTCATTATGTCTTCCGTAGGCCATTATTTCATTTTACTATTTTTCGCTTTTGTTATTTTTTTTTCCACAACGCTAATTGCTCTATAACGATCGGGTAACGTCATTAGGCCGGACACCAAATGTATTAATTGTGATCGTGATAATTATTTGTTTCGGATCCTAAATTGAGGTTCGACTTTGTGAAATCAGTTCCGTCATTAGTCCAGTTTTTTCATTATCATTATTATTATTATTATTATTATTATTATTATTATTATTATTATTATTATTATTATTACTGTCTTGCCAAATTGTTTCATTTTAATTTCTTATTTTCCAGGCAAATTGTGTCTGACTTTATATTGTTTTTGCTTTGTTAGTTTTCCAATCACATTTTAACCTTCATTATTTCCTTCATCTTGGTAAATTTCTTTCCTTTCTGCCTCGTGTTATTTTTCATTCACAAACTTCTAACATATATTTTCATCCTCCAGACAAAGTGTGTTCGCCTTCTTTATACCAAGCCGCTTACTTTTACACACAGTTTATCTTCTAAGTCTCCTTTGTTTTAATTTTTATCATTATTATCCCCACAATAATCCGCTCATGACTTCTCAGCACCATTTTTTAGTTTCAGAATCGTAATAGGTTTGTTAATCCCACGTTCTTTACACCATTTTAGTTATTTTCAGACACAATAATCTGCCAACTTTCCTTTGTTTCTATCTTTCACAATTTTATGGAGCCATGCCACAATAATCACCTCATGCACTGTCATTCTTTTAATATCTAAGTCGTAACCCTTTGCTAATCCCACGTTACTTACACAATGTTAGTCATTATCAGACATCCAGCATTCTTCTTTTTTTTTCTTGTTTTCATAATTTTATAAGAGTTACCCCATAGAAATCCTCTCTTGCACCCCTCATTAGCACTCTTTTAATTTCTGTCTTAATCTCTGTGGTAATCCTTCTTTCCGTACACCATTTAGTTATCATCAGACATAATTCAACTTACAACGTTAATATTTTCCACTATTCACAGTTTATAGATTTATTCCACCAGTCCTCTCATACACTTCTCAATATCTGTCTTATAATATCTAACTCATAATTTCTGTCATTTCCGCAACACCCACCCTCCCACCCCTCGTGTTTACCTTGAGTGCAGGTAATTCACTAACCAGTCTTCCTGCCCATACGTCTGCTTGCCCGTCCCCTCAATCATCCGCTTCACTTCGCCTTCAGTCTTTTTTAAATTGCTCCCTCCCTTTTTAATCATCCTTCAACACCTGCGCTTCGCCGCCTCCCAAGCGTTCCACGACATATGCTCTCACCCAATATCTGCTTCATCTGCTTCCCCTTCAAGCCTTTGCCAACACACCTGTTTTCACCTCGCTAACATCTCTCTACATCTACATCTACCTCTTTATCTGTCCTATTTTCATCCCCTATTATTAATTCAACTTACATCCTTGGTCGCCTATCGTCTTTCCCTCTTTCATTTCCCTCTTATCATCCCTTCACTGCCCTCTGTCATCCCTCTTTCACTTTTTTTTCCCTCTTCACCGCCCTCTTTCACCTCCTGCTTTCACTCCTCCCTTATTTTTAACAGCCACAACATTCCTCGCCTTTCTTCTTTTCCTCCCTCCCTCCTTTCCTTTCCCACAACGCACTCTTCTTCCACCTTTCCCTCCCTCTCCACTCGGTTTGCAACCTCTTCCACAAATACTCTCTTGCTTACTCCCCATTCTTCCCTGATATGTCATTTACCCCCCCCCCCCCACCCACACACACACACAAGTAACCACTAGCTACCCATCCTTTAACCTTCCCTACCTTTAACCTTTGACCTCCTCACCTATTCCCACTTTTTTTTTGTCTCCATTTCATTCACCTCCATCAACAGGCTTTTCTATGTACTCCTACAAACCAGCCTTACCTGTTCCTACTTGTTCCTACCTTTTTTTCCTCTATTTCATTCACACCGTCAGCAGATTTTTACAACCTCTATCTGTACCTGTGCTTCCCTACTAACCATTCATGCCTTTTCTTACCTTCGTCCACCTTTTTATTTCTCCATTTCGTTCATCCCATCAACATAATCTCACAATTTTTTTTTTTTTTTTTACAGTAAAGTAAACAGCTCGTATACCTCTGCTTCCCTCCTCTTCCACACCTTGTCTTATCTGTTCACACCTCTTCTTACCTTTGCACACCTTTTCTCCCCCGCAGAAGGCGAGGACACCGTGGGGGCGTGGGGGGAGCCGTGCCTGGAACATGACCACAGCAAGATGGTGCCTCAGGTGGTGTCCACTTACCTGCCTCACACGGTTGGCGGCGCCCCTCACCTGCCTGTTGTGTTCACGGAGACGCAAGTGAGTATTAATAACAGTAGTAGTAGTAGTAGTAGTAGTAGTAGTAGTAGTAGTTTACGTTGTAGTTATTAATATATGACCTCTAGGATTTACATTACTATTCGTGTGATGTGTTTCCAATGATGTCAGTTTCTTGCGTTTACCACCACCACCAATGCCACCACATCAAACTAACCACCTCGTATTAACTTACGTCGCTAACATAAACAATACAGGTAGACCCAAAAGTAAAGCCCCCCTCCCCTCCTTCCCTCCCCCAACACACACACACACACACACACATAACACAGTAGAATCGCTTACACAGGAACACTCACTCTCTCCCACGCCAAGAAAGAGATACGCCTCGCTCACATTGGCCAGTAATTAGTGTACAATAGTGGCCGTGTTTTTTTGTGCGTGTGTGTGTGTGTGTGTGTGTGTGTGTGTGTGTGTCAGTGTTTCAATCGACGTATGAAATGCCGCGTTAGTCAGTCGTCAAAAGGAGGATCGCTGGGCCGTGTATTCAGGATCCAAACCCATTCATGACTAATAAAGGTTTTAGTCTCCTTGCCTTACCTGCATTGTGCCTTACCTGGAAGCGCTATAACGAACCCATATTTTTTTGTGCATGTGCCTTTAAATTACCTCCCCCCCCCTCCTCCTCCTCCTCCTCCTCCTCCTCTCCCCGCCCTGCCGTTTATGATTTCAGCTTTTGTTTTCATCAATAGCTCCTTTGTTTATATTTTTCTCCTTAATATTTTTTATTTTGTTAGCGCTTGTTTTTATTTTCTTCTTCACATTTTTTTGTTTTGTTAGCTTTCTTGTTTTGTTTTCTTCATTTGTTTTGTTTTGCTTTGTTTTGTTATTTCTTGGCGTTTTGGAGTGTGGTTGCTCTAAGTCTCTGCAACCATCCTCGTCCTCCACCACCACCACCACCATCACCAGTAACACCACCAACAACAACAACAACAACCACTGCAGTATTAGCGCAAAATAAACCACCACAGTTATGGCCAACAGTTGCACTTCGTAAACATAATTATTAAACACGCACGTTACAATCAGACCAGTCAACCACCACCACCACCACCACCACCGCCACCACCACTCTGCCATAACCATCTCTGCTTAGTAGCATGAAACTTTAGGCTTGTGGTCATTCTCTTCGAAGCTCTGCCGCAGTATGAGAGAGAGAGAGAGAGAGAGAGAGAGAGAGAGAGAGAGAGAGAGAGAGAGGTCGTGGGTTTCTTACATCCGATGAGAAAAAAAATAAAGCTAATCAAGTAAACAAAACCAGACCAAAAACAAAAATAAAAAAACGTGGGTGAAATTCAAGGGAGAGTAAGCATGTGAGTATTTGTGGAAGAGGTTGCAAACAGGGTGGAGAGGGAGGGAAAGGTGGAAGGGAGGGTAACGATGAGGAAGAGTGCGTTGTGGGAAAGGAGGGAAGGAGGAAAAGAAGAAAGGCGATAAATGTTGTGGCTGATAAAAATAAGAGAAGAGTGAAAGAACTGGATATGAGGTGAAGGGACAAAGAAGATTAAGGAAAATGGAATCAGAAATCAAGGAAAAAAGACAATATATGGGGAAATTGACGGTTACCTTTCCTATTTACCTACCTGCCATCTAAGTTACCTGTACAGATATTTTCATTTTACCTTTTCTTTAAGCATATGTGAAAAAAGTCATCGGTTACCTTTCCTATTTACCTACCTGTACATTAGCCATCTAAGTTACCGAAATAGATATTTTTATTTTACCTTTTCTTTAAGCATATGTGAAAAAAGTCATCGGTTACCTTTCCTATTTACCTACCTGTACATTAGCCATCTAAGTTACCGATATAGATATTTTTATTTTACCTTTTCTTTAAGCATATGTGAAAAAAAGTCATCGGTTACCTTTCCTAATTACCTTCCTGTACATTAGCCATCTAAGTTACCGATATAGATATTTTTATATTACCTTTTCTTTAAGCATATGTGAAAAAAAGTCATCGGTTACCTTTCCTAATTACCTTCCTGTACATTAGCCATCTAAGTTACCGATATAGATATTTTTATTTTACCTTTTCTTTAAGCATATGTGAGAAAAAGTCATCGGTTACCATTCCTATTCGTCTACCTGTCCATTATTCACCTAACGTACCTGCACATAGATTTGTTTAAGCTTTTCTTTAAGTGTATATGAAAAAAATATCGGTCACCTTTTCTATTCATTTACCTGTCCATATCAGTCTCCTAAGTTACCTGCACAGAAAAATATGCTCACTCTGCCTCACCTGCATCTTCACCACGTCTCTGACTCATTAACTCACCTTTCCGGAGGCTTCAGACGAAAGGGCAACACGGAATACTCAGCTCACTCCTATAATTCCTTCCCCTTCTGTCTCTCTCCGGCATATGACCACAGATGTTGCGCCGACTAAACGAAACTTTCCAACTTTTTTCAGCTCAGGTCATATTATGTTAGGCTATAGATACAGGTCGCAAGGAGGACAGCAAGAGAGAGAGAGAAGTCAGGGTAGGTCATGCAGTTTGGTTATTCATTATTTTAGGTCAGGTCGCGAGGAGGACAGCGAGAGAGAGAGAGAGAGAGAGAGAGAGATTAGGGTAGGTCATGCTGTTTACTCATTATTTTAGGTCGGGATATTTTAGGTCAGCTCGCGAGGAGGACAGCGAGAGAGAGAAACAGAGAGGTTAGGGTAGGTCATGCTGTTTATTTATTCATTATGTTTTTTATGTGTGTGTGACTTGCATGCACAATTATTAAAATCATGACTCACGTATAATTGTCGACCGTTAGCGCCCATCTGTCACGCCGCCTGCAGGGACACAGACACGGGCGGTTCCACTTGAAATGGTGCGATGATAATAGTAATGGAAATAATAATGATATGAAGATGAGGATAATAATGATAATGATGATAATGAAAATAAGTGATAATTTGTCAACAGCTCTACACCAGGAAGGAAATCATATACACCTACATAATTTTACATTGAATTAAACCTTGAATAATAATGCTAATAATGATGGTAGGAGCAGTAAGGATGAAGATAATGATAATGATGATAATAAGTAGTAATTTTTCAAGACCTGTACAGTAGGAAATAATTCTTAGATCACCTTAAAAGTAATCAAATCGTGAAGAGAAAGAAATTTACGGAAAGGATAATTTACAAGAACAAGGAGGAGGACGCGGGCGAGAACGAGAACAAAGAGACCAACGAAATAAAAGAATAAACGTTTGAAATATAAAAACAAGAAAAAAAATAAGGCGAGAAAGAATACTAGTTCCAAGAATCTCCCTAATACAATACATTACACTTTCCGAGGCGACAGAAACGACACGAATATATTTCCACACTAGAGGAGAGGAAGAGGAAGAAGAAGCTGCCTCCCTCCCTCTCCCTCCCTCCCTCCTTCCTTCTTTCGCTCCTTCCCTCTCCACCTCTCCCTCCTCCCTTGTAATCCAAAAAAAGTCTCCCTCCCTCTCCCTCCCTCCCTCCTCTCGCTTCTTCCCTCTCCACCTCTCCCTCCTCCCTTGTTATCCAAAAGAAATGTCTCCCTCCCTCCCTCCTTTCGTTCCTACACTCTCAACCTCTCCCTCCTTCCTTGTTATCCAAAAAAAATAGTCTCCCTCCCTCCCTCCTTTCTCTCCCATCCCTCTCTCCCTGTTTCCCGAAGCTCCGAAGCCTCGACCCACGCCTCCAGGGCCGGGATGTCCGCAGCGCCGAGGCTTCAATAAGGTATCGAGTCAGGGTTCATTTGCCGGTGCGTCCGTCCTCCTTTGTCTCGTGATTCGCGTGTCTCGTTTCGTTTGCGGGTTTCGAACCGGGGTGGCGGGGTGAGTGTAAGGGTTCCCTCGTGCCAGGCCGCCAAGGGAAGGAAAAGTAGGAGATAAGAAATATTTTGGTCGGTATTATAAGACATTTACGCTTTTCATATCTGCTATTTCTAAAGGTCAAAGAAGGGGGCGATGAAGCTATTTTTAGGTTCAATATTATTTTTATCATTGGTTTTACTTTGATATCTGAAAGAGTTAAATAATATACCAAAAACACACCTTCCGTTACGCAGAGACGAAAAAGCAGTATAGATAAAGAAGAAAAGAAAGAAGATGGAAAGATAGAAAAAGAAAAGAAGGAAGAAATAAAGTAGAATAAAGAAACATTTTTTAACACATTTGACGTCCTGCACTATCCACCTGTGTGTGTGTGTGTGTGTGTGTGTGTGTGTGTGTGTGGTTGTGGTTGTCCAAGTAAATCTCATCAGGTAGCATTAACGTCCGACTCACAATACGCATTACCTTGGACCTGTAACATTACCTGCCCGCCACACACCTGTCAACGCGGAGACCTGCCCATGATAAAAAGCTTGTTGTGTATGTGTCTGTCTGTTTGCAAGTGTGTGTGTGTGTGTGTGTGTGTGTGTGTGTGTGTGTGTGTGTGTGTGTGTCTGGCTAGTGTACTATTACTTAATCATTCTCACCTGCTAATCACATTCCCTCGCGCACACCTGTCACTTCACACAGGTACGCGCTCTGCCATTCCCGGGGGTTGAGTTCTGCATTAGTCATTGGCTCGCGTACCTTGTTTTTCATTGCGTCAAGTTGAATATGCATGTGGACGCGTTGCCAAAAGACCGGGGAGGGAGTAGTGATGTTTCTCTAATAAGCTTCCACAAAACGAGTAGGGATGTGGAGTCGGTGTCGGAGTCGCTCCCTAAAAATTTCCTGGAATCGAAGTTGAATTTTTTGTACCCGACTCCACCACATCCCTGAAAACGAGCATCAACATCCATTCTCTCACGCTCTCATCATTCATTCTCCCTCCTTCTCTCTCCCTCTCTCTCGCTTTCTCTCTCCCTTCTAATTACCATAAGTGCACTGCGTTAGCCACTTCCCCTCCTAACCTTTATTTTTTTCTTGTCTACCATCTCGGGGCCGCTTCCACCTTCACTGCCCTATTCAGACTCCCTTCAGCGCCACTGTTTGGGTCGTGATTGTCTTCCCCGTTCACCCTTCCCTTCCTCTCCCTCTTTCTATGCTCCCTCCCCTTCCTCCTACTTCCCTCTGCCTCCTTCCCTCCTTTCTCCTTTTCCCTTCCTCCATCCTTGTGTTCTTTCCCTCTTCGTCATCTCTTCTTTCCTCCGGTTTTACCTCCTTCTCTCTTTCCTTCTCCTTCTCCTCTTCCGTCCCTCCGCCGAGTCGTATCTCCCCCTCTCGCTCTCCTTCCCTCATTCCTCCTTTTCCATCTCTCTCTTCCTCTCTCCTTGTCTACCTTCCCTCCCCATCGTCATTTTTCCCTCCTTCCTCCCTCTTTATCCGTCCCTCCCTCCGTGATTTTCTCTCCCTCCTTTCCTCCCTCCTTCCTTTCCTCCCTCCTTCCTTCCGTCATCCCCAGGGTCGTGATGGGTGAGGAGTTGCCATTGTCTCGTGCTGTTCAGTCGAGTAATGACCACCCTTTATTTCATCTCTCCCTTCCTCCCTCTCTCCACTCTCTCTCCCTTCTCTCACACACACACACACTTTATCTATCTATCTATCTATCTATCTATTTCTCCCATTTTAACGCTACGAAAAGTGTATTAAACAAGAAAAGATGAGAAAGCGGCGAGAAAATGCTTAATTATCATCGTTTTTAAATATGTTTGAAGCTGAAGTATTATTTTTTTTCGGTTATTCCTTCATATTCAACTACTTACGTCGTCCTCCCTTGAGTTGACAAATGTAAGCAGAGGAGGAGGAAGAGGAAGAGGAGGAGGAGGACAAAAATTATTCACATGAACCTCCATGAAAATACGAAATAGAGAAACAGATGAAAAAGAGGCGCACACACACACACACACACACACACACACACACACACACACACACACACACACACACACACACACACACACGAACTCAAATAATCCTTATACCTATTCTGATGCCGAAAAAGTCTCCCTCTCCCCCACCCCTCCAGCATCCACCTTCTCCCCCCTCCCCCCCTCCCACCCTTCACCATCCCCCCCTCTCACCCCTTCACCCGCCACCTTCACCCTCAGAAAAGAATGAACGTCAGATTCCGGGAAAAAAATGCATATACAGAAAAATTCTCCTGAAATCCCTAGACATATGTTGACCCTCCTAGAGCCATGTCGCCCCCTCCCCCCTCCCCTTCCCCCCCGACGACCCCCCCCTCTTCCCCCCGTGACCGCTTGCAAAAATTCAGGTTCTCTCTCTTGTCATGGATTTAGAAGCCGAGGAAAAATTGTCGGTTTTTTAGGTAGGAGCATGAGAGAGAGAGAGAGAGAGAGAGACATACACAGACAGACAAAGAAAGAGAGAGTGAGAGATACATTTCCCAGTGTCTCAAAACTAACTGAACCCTTTTATTTATTATCATGAAGGGAAATTGAGCTAAACGGGGGGAGGGGGAGGGAGGGAAGGAAAGGAATGGAAAGGATTAGAAAGGAGGGAAATGAAATGAAAAGGAATGCAAGAGAAGGGAAAGGGAAAAAATGAAAAACAAAAGGAACGAAAGGAAGGGAAGGGAAATGAAAGGAAAGGAAAGGAAAGGAAAGTAAGAGAAAGGAAAGGAAAAGGAGGGGAAGGATAGGACAGGAAAACAAAGGAAAGGAAAGGGAACGAAAGGAAGGGAAGGAGAGAGAAGGGAAGAGAAAAGAAAGGAATGGAAAAGAAATGAAAGGTAAAGGAAAGGAAAGGATAAGAAAAAATTAAAAGGAGGGGAAGGATAGGAAAGGAAAGGAAAGGAGAGGAGAGGAAAACAAAAGGAAGGGAAAGGAGAGGAGAGGGATATGTGGGGGGGCGGGGGGGGCTAGGTTAAATTATGGAAAAGACCGTATAATATTAACCTTCCTGGATGGACTCGTTTTGTCGCTTGCCACTAATAATATCTCTTGATGGACGTTGACTGACCACACTTAGAGCGTCATTAACCACCTGACGCGACCTAATTACTTTTTACCTGCACCTCTCTCTCTCTCTCTCTCTCTCTCTCTCTCTCTCTCTCTCTCTGTCGTTCTTTTTTTTGTTCTTATTACTCTCATTATCTTGTTTGTCCTTCATTATTGTGCGTGTGTGTGTGTGTGTGTGTGTGTGTGTGTGTGTGTGTGTGTGTGTGTGTGTGTGTGTGTGTGTGTGTGTGTGTTCGTTCCATCATATTTCTTTGGCAGCTTTTGCACTTTATCTCCTTTATTTTCCTTTTTCTCTTTTTTTAATTTCTTTTCTTTGTTTTCTTTTTTTATTTTCTAGCTTCCATTTTCTGTGCCTTCGTTTTCCTTTACCTTTTTCTTTATCCTTCTTCTCTTTTCTCTTTTCTTTATTTTTTCACTTTGCTTTGCCGGAAAAAAAAACATGTCGCAAATCTTTTCTGTCTAAGTCCACCCAACATTTTCTTTATTTTCATTTTCTTTCGTTTTCTTTCTTTTTCGTTCGCTGTTCACTTCGGCATTCTTTCCTTTTACATTTTCTTCTTCTCCTTTTCTCTCCATTATTTCGCTTCGCATTTCTATTCACCCCTCGTCTCCTACCTCTCTCTCTCCTCCATGTTTTCTCTTCTTCTTTTATATCTTTCTTTTTCCTCTCCTTTTTTTCTCTTCCTGTTCTCTCCCTTCTCCGTTCCCTCAGTTTCCTCCCGTCCCCTCTTATACCTCTTCCTCCTCTTCTTCCTCCTCCTCTTTTCTCTCCCGCACCCTCGTCCACTTCTCTCTTCCCCTTCCCTCCATTCTTTCCTCCATGTCTCCCTACCTTCCTTTAGTTTTTATGCCTTTTTTTTTTTGTTATTCCCTTCTCTCCACCCTTCTTCCCTCCTCCTCCACCTCCTCTTCCTTCTCCTCCTCTCTCCTTCACGGCATTTTTATCTTCGTTTCTCCTGCCTCAGTTTCCCTCCTTTCCCCTCCTTCCTAGTTCTCTTTCTCCTCCCTTTTCTACCCTCTTCCTTCACTTCCATTTTTTTCCTCCATCCCCCCACTTTTCTCTCCATTTCCTCCCTCCTCCTCTCTACCCTCACTTTTTCCGCTTTTTATCTCCCTTTCCTTCCCTTCCATATTCCCTCTACCCTTGAAATTTTACCTCCACCCCTCCACTTTTCTCTCCCTTTCCTCCTTCCTCCTCTCCACACTAACTTTCTCCTCTTTTCTCCCTTTCCTTCCCTTCCATTTTTCCTCCACCCTTGAAATTTTACCTCCATCCCTCCACTTTTCTCTCTCTTTCCTCCCCTCCTTTACTTTTCCTCCCTTTCCTCCTCTTTTCTATACACTTTCTCCTTTCTTCCGCCTCTTCCCTTTCCATTTTCTCTCCATCTTAAATATTATACCTCCATAACTCCATCTTTCTCTCCGCCCCCCACACACACACACACACACACACACACACACTTTCCCTCCCTTTCTCCTTCACTTCTCCACCCCCCAAAAAATGCCTTCGTTCTTCCACCTTTCCTTCCCTTTCCTCCTCTTCCACACTTCCCTTCCTTCTCACTTCTCCACTAACTTTCCCTCCCTTTCCTTCTCCCTTCCACATTTCCCTCCCTTCTCTTTCTTCCTCCTCCTCCTCCTCCACCTTTCCCTCCCTTCCCCTTCTCCACATGTCGCCTCCGTTCTTCCACCTTTCTTTCCCTTTCCTCCTCTTCCACATTTCCCTTCCTTCTCACTTCTCCACTAACTCTCCCTCCCTTTCCTTCTCTCTTCCACATTTCCCTCCCTTCTCTTTCCTCCTACTCCTCTTCCTCCACCTTTCCCACCCTTTCTCTCCTCCACATGTCGCTCCTCCACTTCCCCGTTTTTATATATATTGAGTGGATGTTTGTGAGGCAGAATTACGTCCGGTAGATTGAAAAATAAAATCAGATTTCCTCGAAGCTTTGAGACCCGCGTGAGAGCCTTTCAGTAGCATTTATGCGGCCTTTCCGCCCTTGTTACGGGGTTGTGAGGCGCCCCCTGCACCCCCCGTAGCGAGGAGGAGGAGGAGGAGGAGGAGGAGGAGCTGCAAGGATGACGAAGAAAAGAAAACTGCACTTGGAAATTTTAAGGTTCTGAATATTTATAGATTTTTTTTTTTTCTCGACGTTTCAAGATTTGCGAGCGTTTCTTTTTGTGGGTTTTTTTTTTTCTTCTTCTTCTTCTTCTTCTATGGAAAGTTTGTTTATTTCTCAACATCTTTGCTTCAACTTCTTTGTAATGTTAATGTTACTACTATTACCATCATCATTACTGCCCATACTACTACTAATAATAATAATCGTAATAATATTCTTGCTACTACTACTACTACTATTACTTCCATACTTACCATCCTTCCCTCACTCCATCCTTAACACTTTGCATCTCACAATTTCACACGCCAAACCCTCTCAAACCCTCTTCATCAAACTCAAGGGCAAATGCAACTGATATAAGCACTGAGGCAACGCGCATCTATACCACAATACCCTATATACATCTACCATTACTTCATAACATAGGCCTATACCCAAAACTTTACCTCACCTTCCTTCCTCCCTCCCAAACCTTTATTCTTTTCTTCTCCTTCAGGTTGTGCAGGAGTCGCTTCGCATTCCCGGCAGCGGCCTTCACCTTCTCTACCACTCCAGCAGCGTCGCCGGCTACCTGTCCACCCTCCTCCTGCAGCTCACGCCCATGGAGGTTCCCGCGGCGCTCTCCATGGTGCACCTCAAGGTAAGAACTGCTAGAACTGCCTCCTATCCCTGTGTAGTTACCTGGTCGCTCTGTCTCTGGTTCTCTTGTTTGTGTTTGCTGTGTTTTTCTCTAGTTCTGTTTCTCTCGTTTTCTCTCTCTCGTTCTGGTTGTCGTTCTCTCTTCCTCGTTCTGTCTCTTGTTCTCTCGTTCTGGCTCTTGCTCCGTCTTGATCTCTCTCCCGTTCCTTCTTTTTCATTTTGTTTTAAGTTTGTTTGTCTTTGTTTAGTTTTTTTTCCTTTGTTTTCTTCTTTTTCTGTGATTTTGGGTTCCTGTGAGTTTATCTTTTTCTTTTTTTTCTTTTCGCTTTATTTTTTGTGTCTGTCTTTCTTGGTTTTCTTGGCCCGCTACGTTGTTTTCTTCTTGTTTTTATTTTTTATTTTTTCATTCTCCATTTCAAGACTCCTTCACGCCTTCCTTCCTTCCATCCATCCTTTCTTCCTTCACTCCGTCTTTCAGTTTTGGTCTTCTCCATTTACTTGCCATCCTCCTTGATCGGCTCTTCCCTTCTCTTCCTTCCTCCTACCTTCCTCCCTCCTTCCCTCCCTCCCTCTTACAGTAAGCCGCTCTCTCCAGTCTCCACGTTTTCTCTCCCCTCCTTCCAGATTTTCTCTCCCTTCTACCTTTTTCTCCTTTCCATTTTTTTTTCTTACTCTTTCTCTCCGCTTCCATAATTTCCCCTCCCTTCTACTTTCTCCGATTCTTTCCATTCTCTCCTTCCTCTTCCCTTCTCTCTAGGTTTTCCTCTCCCTTCAACTCGCTCTCTCCTTTTCTCCTCTTTTCCATTTTCCCCTTCCCTTCACCGCAGATTTTTCCCTCCCTTCTATCCCCTCCTTCCCTTTCTTCTCCATTTTCTCCTTCCTCCTTTTCTTCGAGCGTACTGATTCCTGACTTCCTTTTTTCCTTTCTCCTCCGTTCCCATTCATCTTCCTATTTCTTCCTTCCTCCTCCTCCTCCTCCTCCTCCTCTTCCGTCGGTGTGATCTGCTTCCTAAAGAGTTTTCCTTCCGTCTGGCAGTAAATCTCCGTTTTTCTCTCCCCTTTAGAATTAAGTTTCCCCTCCAACAATCTTTTATCCTCGTGTTAAGGAGAGTCTCCCCTACTTGCCCCTCCCTCTCCCTCTCTCTCTCCCATAGTAAGCATATAATAGAGTTCATGTATCCATAACAATACGTGGGATACAGCACAGATTTATATATATCCCCTTAGGTTAGGTTAGATTAAGTTAGATTATATTAGGATTGATTTAGCTACGTCAGGTTAGGTTATATTAGGTTATAGTTAGGTTACGTTAAGTTAGATGTAGTTAGGTCAGGTTAGGCCAGGTTAGGTTAAGTTAAGTTAGATGTAGTTAGGTTGGGTCAGGTTAGGGCAGATTAGGTTAGGTTAAATAGAGAGGAGAGGAATAAGAAAATAGATAAAGGGAAATGATAAAGAACTGGTGGGAAGAAGAAAGAATGGAAAGGAGAGAAGAGAAAGATAAAAATGAAATAGTAGTTTATAATTATGCATCTCTTTAAACACACACACACACACACACGCACACACACACACACACACACACACACACACACAAACACAAACAAATAAACACAGACGCAGGGTTAGAAGTTAAGGGAACACACACATACATCAAGGTGCAATTCAGCCTCCGGTACAGGTGAGCCACGCCTCGCTGACTAATCCCCTTACCTGTGCTTGCTTCCTCAGGTGACTCTGGAGGGCTCCGTGTTCGAGAAGGTGTTCGAGGCTGACCCCAACATCACCTACACCTTCACCTGGAACAAGAGGAACGTGTACAAACAGAAGGTGAGTCACATAAACACTTTCTCTCTCTCCACTTTCACTTTCTATATACACTCCCTTGCACTTTTTTTTCCTGCCTTTCCTCTCCTTTCCTTAACTTTCCCTACACTCCTTTGTTTCCCTTTTATTTCCTTCTGCTTCTCTTCTCTTTGCTCCCCACCTCTTTCTCTCCCCCTTCTCTCCCCATACACTCCCTTCTGCTTTTCTTCTCTTTGCTCCCCACCTCTTTCTTTCCCCCTTCTCTCCCCATACACTCCCTTCTGCTTTTCTTCTCTTTGCTCCCCACCTCTTTCTTTCCCCCTTCTCTCCCCATACACTCCCTTCTGCTTCTCTTTTCTTTGCTCCCCACTTCTTTCTCTCCCCCTTCTCTCCCCATACACTCCCTTACTACTCTTATTTTTCCTCTCCCCTCATCCCTTACCTTCTCATCCATTCTCTCCCCTATAACTCCCTTCCTCTTTTTCCTTCTCCCCTTCTTCCCCTATCTCCCCTATGCTCCCATTTCACCTTTTTTCTGTCTTCTCTCCCTCCCGTTTCTCCCTCTTTTTTTTCCCCCTCTCACATTAATCGTTATTTTTCGGCTAAAATTCGATTAGTGAAAGACTTATCGCCATGTTGCCGTGAGTTAGAAGAAATTGATCGGTCTCAGCAAATATTCTTATCTTCCCTTCTACTAATTTACACACACACACACACACACACACACACACACACACACACCTGTATACCTCCCCTGTTCCACCTTTATTTGCATTTACCTTCAAGCCCCTTTACCCATCACCCCCAGAAACACAGACAGACCAAGCAACACTAGTCTCTCACACCCTTTATTTTGTTTACCTTTCAACTTTAACCCTACCTACCCACCTGCCTATCTACTTATCTACCTCGTGCTATCTGTTTTGGTTCTCCTTTTCTCTCTCGCTGTCTCATTCTACCTACCTACCTACCTGCCTACCTACCCTCCTACCTATCTTCTCACCTGCCCACACTTGATTGCCTTCCATCTCAGGTGTATGGGGAGGCAACGGCGCTCCTGTCGGTGGGCTACGAGTACGTGACCTGCTCCAGCATCCTGTGGGAGACGCTGACGGCCACGCTGCACGGCTTCCACATGGACATATCGGACGTGGGCGGCTGGAACCTCGACATCCATCACATGTACAACTTCGAGGCGGGTAAGTGACGCTGCGGAAGACTGTTGTGGTTGGTGCTGTGGTTGTGTTCCCTTGTTGCCTTGTTCCCTTCCCTCGCCGGACGTTTATTGTGATTAGTGGTGAAGCCTGAGGAGCGTTGGCGATGGGGGCGGCTTGTCTGTCTGTCCTTTGGTGTTTGTTATTGTTCCGGAGGGATGTTCTTGTATAAAAGTTTAGTTAGCTTTCCTGATAACTGAGTGGATGGATGGAGATTTTCGAGGTATAAAGTGTAGCTTAAAATCATGTATAGGGTTGTTTCTGCTCCCTCTATGTTCTTTCCGAGGTAGTCAGAGAAGTTTGAAGTCATGGGAGGTTACATCTTCATTTATGTTTATCAATTAGTGTTTTTGTTTTTTGATAGCCAGTGAAGTTCAAAGTCCCATGTGCTTTTCTACTTCCTATATAACATTGTAATGGAAAAATAGTACGGTTGTAATGATTTAGATTCTTACTGTTGTGCTTTCTTCATAATTCTCCGCTCCTTCTTAAAATCACATCTTTATTCTTATTGCATTTGAAGCACTAGGGAAGCTGTGACACTTTGATTTGCTGCTCTGGATTTGCATTTATCATTCTTTCGTTTCCAGTGCGTTTGAGTAAAGCTTAACCCCTCTACTCCAGGGCTAGATTTCCCTCTCCATCACTTAATTATCAACGCAACTGGAACGTGGTGCAATATAGTCAGTTACAGGTGACCACTCTTGTGTATAACGTTGCTTATGTTCCTGCGGTCAGTAAATGCAATACGAAGCACCTCTGGGGGCTTCGAATGATCCTCCCTTTGTTTCTGGCTTTGTGAGGGATGAGCCGAGGCGCCGCGGGGCAGGATCAGGCTGCCGCGCGGTCCTCGGAGAGTCGGGTTGGACAGCCACTCTCTGACGGGCAACGCCGCATCGTGCCCTCAGAGTCTGACATTAATAAGGGTTAACTCCAGCACAAAGTTGCCCCACAAACTTTGAAAACAATGTTAGAGGCGATTTAATAGTTGGTCCTCCCTTGTGCCTTCCTCCCATCCCTCTCCGTCTCTCCCTCCTCCCTCCTCTTCATCTCCCGTGTTACCTGCCCTCCAGCCCACGCCAGTACAGATGCCTCAGCCGTCACTCACCTGTCTAGTTGTTGTTATTATTATTATCATTAGGTTAGGTTCTCCCGCCGTATCTTTCCTCACTCCTTCCCTTCCTCGTCTTGAATAATATTTTTACCTTTTCCTCATCTATTCCTCTAGCTATCTCCCTCTCCCCCTCTCCCGATCCTCAATACCTGCCCCAACACCACCTTTCTCTCCCTTTCTCCCTATACCTTCCCCTCCCTTTCCCTCCCCTCAACCCAACCCAAACCGCAATACCTTTCTCTTTTTTTCTCTTATTTATCTTTGAACCTCTATCTATCAATCTATCTGTCTATCTCTTCTCCTCTAACGCCTCCATCTTCTCCCCTCCCCCAGGCCTTCTGCAGCGGGGTGACGGGTCCACCATGAGTCTCCGGGAGGCGCCGCGTCTGGTCACCCCGCTGATGGGCACGGGCTCGCAGCGGCAGATGGTGTGTCGCCACTGCTCGGGGCTCGCCAGCGACGCCCAGCTGCTCACGCCCACCAGCCTCGCCTCGGGGCCTGACGGGTCGGTGTATGTCGGGGATTTCAACCTGTTACGAAGGATTAAGCCGGATGGGATGGTTTACACGCTCCTCCAGCTCAGGTATGTGTGTGATGTGTCAGGTGTGTGTATGTACCTATGTGTGAAAGTCAACAGGTGTACGTATATACATTCTCTGGTACACCTGCAGCCAATTACACCTGTATACTTATGTTACTTGATTATGGGAAAGGTTCATACATTTGCTCTTCATGTTGATACACTTCCATCTACTTCTGTAAATACTCAATGTTGCGCTTACACACATACATTCGTACACACGCTTCCACTTATAAACGCACACACTTATGTTACGTGCATGTGCCAAGAGTTACACATGCCTATAGACACATGTACACTTAGACACGCTAAAATATACACACGCGCACTTTCTCCCTCACACACACCCTACAAGACACGCTAAAATATACACACGCGCACTTTCTCCCTCACACACACCCTACAAGACACGCTAAAATATACACATACGCACTTTCTTCCTCACACACACCCTACAAGACACGCTAAAATATACACATACGCACTTTCTCCCTCACACACACCTTACAAGACACGCTAAAATATACACATACGCACTTTCTTCCTCACACACACCCTACTCCTGGCAATACTCATTTGTAAACTAATATACACTAAATAAACACTCACTTTCCCTTTCTCGCACACAAAACGAAACTCATACTAATTACAAACTTTGACACACCTTTCCCCTTTCACCTACCTCACCTGCGCCCCCTTAATTAACCTTTCACCCCCCCTTCTCACCCCACAGCTCCACCCAGGTATCCTACAGCTACCAGATCGCCGTGTCGCCCGCCGATGGCCAGGTGTATGTCAGTGACCCCGAGAAGTACAAGGTTCTCCGTGTTCTCACCCTCGAGGACATCACAGACCCCATCACGAACTCAGAGACGGTGGCAGGCAACGGAGAGCGATGCATACCTGGTGAGTCGGCGGTGTTGTCCTTCCCTTCCTCCTCCATCCCCTCCCTATACCTGGTGCGTGGGTGTTGTCGTCATCTCCCTTACCTGTCCTTCCCTTCCTCCTCCATCCCCACCCTATACCTGGTGCGTGGGGGTTGTCGTCCTCTCCCTCACCTGTCCTTCCCTTCCTCCTCCATCCCCTCCCTATACCTGGTGCGTGGGGGTTGTCGTCCTCTCCCTCACCTGTCCTTCCCTTCCTCCTCCATCCCCTCCCTATACCTGGTGCGTGGGTGTTGTCGTCCTCTCCCTCACCTGTCCTCTCCTCGCTTCTCCTTCCCTTCCTTCTCCCTGTAATATGGTCCTGGTTCTTTCCCTTATCTTTCCTTTTCTCCCTCTTCTTTAATGAGTGGGTGCTGTCCTCGTCCTTTCCCTTACCTCTCTTTCCCTCTCTCGTCCTCTTTCCTTCTCCTCTCCTTCATGGGTGTAATTCTCCCCCTATCACGCACCTTTTCTTCCCTCCTGAGCTATTGAGTAGTTTTTTTTTTCTTTTAAGTTCCCTCTTTTTCTTTCTCTTTTTGCCTTATCCTTTGATCCTCTAACCTTCCCTCCATCCTCCCATTCAGTCCGTTTTCCATGTTCCTCTACTCTGTCTCCTCTTTGTATTCTCTATATTAGTGCCACCCATCCCTTCCCTCACCACCAGACTCCTCTTCCCATTTATTTTTCTTCTTTTGTATCCTCTGCCTTGCACCCTCTCCTCCTCCACACCTTCCCCCTTACCTTCCCTTCCAAACCAACCCCGCCCCTCACCGCCCTCTCCACCCTTCGCCTTTTCTCCCCCGTCCTTCCTCCTCCCCTTCCCCGCCCCGCCACGCCCTCCCCGCTTCCATCTTGTTAATAAAGGCGCGGCGCCCCCCCAACTCGGAGTGGTACATCGTGCTTCTTATTTTTCCCCCTCCAGATGGCAACGCATTATTATTTTCGTCTCCTGTCTTATGAAACTCTTCTGGCGAAAAATTATGAAACTTTTCTCATCAAGTTTCCATTGTAAGCGTAACAGTTGTCGCACACTCACTGGCTCGCCGCCGCAGTCCTTCTGTGAGGAAAAACATGTCTGTATCTCCTCTCCTTTTTTTTCGCCTTATGAGTTTTTCTTTCTTTTGTTACTCTTTCCTGTTCCAGACCCACTATTTCTTGTTCCATTAATGTAGATGTGATGGCGCCAGGCAGTATTTTTCCAGCGTCACTTCAGATCATGTCAAACGCATGTTGTGCCGCACTTTTGTCTCCGTCCCTGCCTCTGCGGGCCGCGTCAGGCATTAGCCAAGTTTTCTTTCCTCAGGCGGCGAGAAAATCAGATAAAACAGATGTAAGAGTTTTGCAGACTTTATGTCTTTTTCCTGTTCTGTGCACCGTTACCTTGCCTGAAGCATCAATGAGTGTGCCTTCCCCCCAGGTGACGAGCGGCACTGCGGTGACCGCGGCCCGGCCAAGAAGGCACGGCTGGCGCACCCCAAGGGCCTGGCCATTGCTGCGGACCGCACAATGTACATTGCGGACGGCACCAACATCCGCATGGTGGACCCGCAGGGCATCATCCACACGCTGATCGGCCACCACGGCCACAAGACACGCTGGCGGCCGCTGCCCTGCCGCGGCGGGCTGCCGGCCAGCCAGGTGGAGCTACAGTGGCCCACGGGGCTGGCCCTCTCGCCCCTGGACGGCTCCCTCCACATCCTGGACGACCACGTGGTGCTACAGGTCACCGGCGACGGTTCGGTGCGCGTGCGGGCTGGCACACCCCTCCACTGCCCCTCCTCGCAGGACCTTCCGCTCATCGGTAAGTAACCTGCTCCTCCCGAAGTAGTCGTTTTTGACACCTGCCGCAGCATCCATGGCTATCCTCGCTCTGCAAACTTCTTACTACACTTAACTACTGTAATGATGTCTTTCTATAGATACAGACCTACACACGGGGCCGAGTAAGTATAAAAAACAAATGTCTTTTTCAGGAACCATCACCGGCCTGTCCTTCGCCCCCTCGGGCTCTCTCTTTATGACGGAGGAGGACGCCCGCAAACGACACTCCGTCATGGAACTCACGCCGTCGGGTCAGCTGCGTCACTTTGCGGGCGCCAAGCCGGAATGCGGCTGTTCCGACACCGACGACTGCTCGTGTCCCGCCGACGACAAGGTGAGGCGCCGGGGAGGGACTGTGCGGGGGTCAGGGGTCGGCGGGAGAGGGGAACTATAGTGGTGGTTATTCACGTGCATGGGGTTACGCAGTCTGTTTTACTGTCTGAAGTACACCACCAAAACCAAAGTAAATGTTCCCAGTAAATAACATGGTAGGTAAACAATCGTAGTATTTTCAAAACATTTTAAATACGAATAAATACCTCCTAGAAGCAACCAGTATGTTAAAATCTCGCCTCATCAGTATTTTAAGGCAGAATATAATCACACGTAAAAAATAACAAACGAACAACATCTGCTCTTCCCTTCCACAACATCCCTTCCCGCCACAACCATCCTCACCACCTGCCGTCCCTCGTGTCCTCCAGATCCCGCTCTCCACCACCACCGTCCTCGGCCTCGTCTCCGCCATCACAGTCTCGCCCGACGGGGTGGTGCACGTCGCCGACCAGCGCGCGCTCAAGATCCTCAGCTTCCGCCACCACCTGCCCGCCGACGACCAGGACGGCGACTTCAAGGTGAGCGAGAGAGAGAGAGAGAGAGAGAGAGAGAGAGAGAGAGAGAAAAGGGAGATGAATGAGATGAAAGAAGAAAAGGAGAAAGAGGGGAAAGGGAAATGAAGGGAGAGACAGAGGAGGGGGAAATAGTGAAATGAAAAGGGGAAGAGATGCCAAAAGAAGAGGAGGAAAGGGAGATGACAGGAGAAGGGAGGAGAGAAAGAAAAGGGAGATGAAGAAGATGACAGAAGGAAAGGAGAAAGAAAGGGAGGAAAGTGAAATGTAGGGAGAGACAGAAGGAGATTACAGGAGAAGGGAGGAAAGAAAGAAAAGGGAGATGAAAAAGGTAACAGAAGAAAAGAAGAAAGAAAGGGGAAAGGGAAATGAAGGGAGAGACAGAAGGGGAAGAGATGCCAGAAGAAGAGGAGGAAAGGGAAATGACAGGAGAAGGGAGGAAAGAAAGAAAAGAGAGATGAAAAAGGTGAGAGAAGAAAAGAAGAAAGAAAGGGGAAAGGGAAATGAAGGGAGAGACAGAAGGGGAAGAGATGCCAGGAGAAGAGGAGGAAAGGGAGATGAATGACACTACCAACACCAGCATCACCACAACGACCACCACCACCACTAACAACAACAACCTCCCCACCACACCTGTTCTTCTCCCCTACAGGTGGCGTACCCCCGCACCAACGAACTGTACGTGTTCAACCGCCACGGCCACCACATCGAAACCCAAGACCTCGTGACGGGCCGGAAACTCTACTCCTTCCTCTACTCCAAGAACACCTCCTTCGGCAGGCTCTCCAAGGTCACGGACTCCTCGGGCAACAAGGTCGTGTTCCTGCGTGACTATACCTCGGCCGTGAGTCAGGTGAGTCGTGGATTTACATAGATTTACATAGATGTTTAGACCACAGACCCCATGAGAGAGAGAGAGAGAGAGAGAGAGCAGAATAACTTACGATGTACATTAAAACAACAGTGAATTAAGCTATAGATAGATAGGTAGGGAGGGAAATAGAGAGGTTTATTTTGTTATTTCGGTCTTTAGTTTAGATAATATAGCGACTTTTTTTCTTCTATTTTGTGTTTTCTTTTTTTTTGGGGGGGGAAGGGAGGGTGACTTTAACATACTGGGTGATGGCGTTCAATGTCTTTTTCTTTCTTTTATTTCTTCGGTGTAGTTTCGGTGTAAAGTTTAAAGTGATTCCTCTGTCCAGATTGTCAGGTGGAGAGCACTGAATCGTAAAAGGGAGACAAAAGTTACCTGATTCTTTCTTCACATCTTCCATCTCTTGTTCCTCCTTTTCCCCTTTATCCTCATCCCCTACCACAACCTCCTTCAGCATCCCTCTCCCTTTCCTCCCCTCCCCCTTCTCTTCTTTCCATCTCCCTCTCTCTTTCTCCTCCTTTCTCCCCCTTCTCTCCTCTCCCTTTCCCTTTCCTCCCCTTTCTGGCTTGTCCTCCCCTTCCCTTCTCCTGTCATCTCCTCCACCTCCCACTCCATTCTCTCCTCTCCCCTCTCTTCCTTTCATCTCCCTCTCTCTTTCTCCTCCTTTCTCCCTCTTCTCTCATCTCCCTTTCCCTTCCCTCACCACCAGCATCACCTCAGATCTTTCTCTTCAAATCTATCATCTATTCCTCCTCCTCCCTCCCTCCACCACCCACCACCAGCATCCCCAGACAGCTTTCTTCAAATCTGTCATCTATCCCTCCTCACCCTCCATCCCCTCCTCACCCTCCATCCTCATCCCACCACCAGCATCACCCACCACACAGCTGACCATCCAAGTTTTCCTACGTTTCTGATCCTTCACTAACTTCTAGACAATCCACGGAATCCTGGGAGGGGGGGGGGAGAAAGAAAAGTTCCATCACAATGCCTCGGAAGCTCGTATCAAGTTGAGCAGCTCGCCCGATCTCTCAGCGACTTCCATTCAATTCCCCCAAAATCCCGCACGAGTCCCGCAGAGCCGCCAGAAGTCTCACCAAAGTTTCTCTCTCGTCATCTGCTCCTCCTCCTCCATATCCCTCTCCTTTCCCTTCTACTGGTGTCATCTACTCCCTTTCCCGTCCCCCTTCTACTGGTGTCATCTACTCCCTTTCCTTTCCCTTCTACTGGTGTCATCTACTCCCTTTCCTTTCCCTTCTACTGGTGTCATCTACTCCCCTTCCACGACTTCCCTTTACCTTCTTGTGGCATTTCTTCCCTTTTCCTTTCCCATCCTTGTCCCAGTCTCCTCGCGTCGTTGTTTCCTTTTCCTTTCTTTTCTCCCATTTTCCTTTCTTTCCTCCCCCTTCTCCTGTCATCTCCCTTTCCCTTTCCTCTCTACTCCTCCCTTTCCTTTCTTTCCTCCCCTTTCTCCTGTCATCTCCCTTTCCCTTTCCTCTCTTTTCTCCTCCCTTTCCTTACTTTTCTCCCCCTTCTCCTGTCATCTCCCTTTCCCTTTCCTCTCTTCTCCTCCCTTTCCTTTCTTTCCTCCCTCTTCTCCTGTCACCTCCCTTTCCCTTTCCTTTTTTTCCCTCCTCTTCGTGTTATCTCCCTATCCTTTCTCCCCCCCCCCCTCTCTCTCTCCTTGTATCAATTCCTCCCTTTCAATTTCCCTCCTTTTCTCCCTACTCCAGGCATTTCCTTCCATTTCCCCCTTTTCCTCCTCTTTCCCCTGACCCTTCTCATCGTGTCATCTTCTCCCTTTCCACTCTTCCTTCTTCCCTTTTTCTTTCCCCTCTTCCCCTCCCCCATCCATCCCTTCTCTTTCTTTTCTCCTTCCTCTCCTCCACTTCTCACCACAAAGCCTCTTTTCTTTTTTTTAGCGCAAATTCTCCTTTCTGTCCGGCTTTCTCATCCTCTTATTTTTATTTTTTGTCTTGTCCTCCTCATCCTCGTTCTTCGCTATTTTCTCTCCTTTTCCTCGTCTTTTTTTTTTCTTCTTTTTTCTCTGGTCTTCCTTTTCTTGACCTCCTTGTAACGCTAAGTATAGATTGGTTTAGCCTCCTTCTCCTCCTTCTCCTCCTCCTCCTCCTCCTCCTCCTCCTCCTCCTCCATTCTATTTTCATCACCATCTTTCCTCCTAGATCAAGGACACCCACTATTTTCTCCTCTTCTCTCCCTCCTCTTCATCCTCCTCCCTCTCGTCCTTTCTTCTCCTTTTTTTCCTATTTTTTCCCATTTCTTTCTATCCTTTTCCTCCTCTAGGTTAGGTTAGGTTAGGGTTGGCTGGGTTAGATTAGGTATGGAAAAGTTAGGTTAGGTAAAGTAAGATAAGGTAAGGTTAGGCTAGGTAAGGTTAGGTTAGGCTAGGTAAGGTATGATAAGGTAAGGTAAGGTTAAGTTAGGTAAGGTATGGTAAGGTAAGGTAAGGTTATGTTAGGTAATGTTAGGCTAGGTTAGGTTAGGTAAGGTTAGGTTGGGTTAGGATAGGTTAGGTGAGGTTAGGTTGGGTTAGGATAGGTTAGGTAAGGTTAGGTTAGGTTAGGTAAGGTTAGATTGGGTTAGGATAGGTTAGGTAAGGTTAGGTTGGGTTAGGCAAGGTTAAGTTGGGTTAGGATAGGTTAGGTAAGGTAAGCTAATGTTGGGTTAGGTTAGGTAAGGTAAGGTAAGGATAGCACCACCACCACCACCACCATCACCACCACCACCATCACCACCACCACCAGCATCATCACCACCACCATCACCACCACCGCTTCTTCCCTTCCCCAGATTGAGAACACGATGGGGGAGAAGTTTTCGGTGCGGATCAGTCGTCTGGGGCTGATGACGAGATTTTCGGAGCGGCCTGGGCGGGTGTACGACTTCACCTACGACGAGGACACGGGACTCATGCTGGCCTCCACGTGCCCCGGTGAGCGTCTGTCTGTCTTAGTCTTTCCTCCTAGTAGTGTCTTTCCTCTTAGTGTTGTTTTTTCCTCCTGTTTTCTGTCTTTCCTCTTAGTTTTGTTTACCTCTTGGTTTTAGTCTTTCCTCTTAGTTTTGTTTTTCCTCTTAGTTTTTGTCTTTCCTCTTAGTGTTGTTTTTTCCTCCTGTTTTCTGTCTTTCCTCTTAGTTTTGTTTACCTCTTGGTTTTAGTCTTTCCTCTTAGTTTTGTTTTTCCTCTTAGTTTTTGTCTTTCCTCTTAGTTTTGGTTTTTCCTCTTGGTTTTTGTCTTTCCTCTTAGTTTTGGTTTTTCCTCTTGGTTCTTGTCTTTCCTCTTAGTTTTGTTTTTTCCTCTTGGTTTTTGTCTTTCCTCTTAGTTTTGGTTTTTCCTCTTGGTTCTTGTCTTTCCTCTTAGTTTTGTTTTTCCTCATGTTTTTCGTCTTTCCTCTTAGTTTTGGTTTTTCCTCTTGGTTTTAGTCTTTCCTCTTAGTTTTTCCCCTTAGTTTTTGTCTTTCTTCAAGTTTTTTTCCAGTTTTAGTTTTGTCTATTTTAGTTTCCTATTCTTAGTTTCTTTTTTTTCTTTTTCTGCTTAAGTTTTGTCTGTTTTTTAAGTCGTCTGTTTTAGGTTTGTTTGTTTTTCGTGTGTTTTGTGATTAATTTCGTCTATTTTTTTTAGTTTTGTCTCTTAAGTCGTTTGTTTTAATTGTCTGTTTTTGGTACAATTTGACGCATTTTCCCCGGTGTTCGTGTGTGTGTGTGTGTGTGTGTGTGTGTGTGTGTGTGTGTGTGTGTGTGTCGCGTACCCACTTTAGTCTCGTTTGTGTAATCCTCTTTGCTAGGAGTGAATGTCTATTTTCAGCTTATTTTTCTTTTTTCCGTTATTTTCTGTTTTTTTCTGATTTTCATTTTTTTTTCTGGCGGGACGGATTTATATCACAAGAAGTATTTAGAATATTTTACCTTTTAATATTTGTTTACTTTTATTTCATTGCTAAAAGGTAAAAGTTAAGATTCCATAAAAAAAGAAAAGTGCATCATACTGAGGTTAAAATGTGCTGTGTCGTGAGATGAGATTGCTTATGAATATGTGTGTGGATGTGTTTCTGTATCTTTTGTTTGTCTACCTTCGTATCCCTACCTTTCTGTCACTCTATGTTCTTCCAAATACTGCCTATCTCTCTTTCTCTGTATTTATCTGTCCCCTCTTCTGTATATCTATTTAACTAACACATTTTACTGTCTGCCTTTATAATCTATCTTACCAACACCAGTAAAAACACTATATATATCTTCATTTCTGTCCCTCTGTGTTCTTCAAAATACTGCCTGTCTTTTTCTCCCTGTCTAACTTTCCTCCCTTCCATATATATGTTTAAACTTCTTGGTTCTTTTTCTGTTTATCTAGTCCGTCTTACCTTCATATTTCCACTTTTTTATCCTCCTGTCCTCCAAATTCCTACTGTCTGTCTCTCTTTCTTCCAGCCTACATTTCTCTCATACATATATCTGATTAAACTAAAGTGTACTAATAACAACTCTGCATATATCTACCTTTGTGTCCCTCTATGTTCTTCCAAATACCTGTCTATCTGTCTTTCCCTTTCCCAGTATACCTGTCCTTTCATCCATATATACACCTGTTTAAACTAACATTATTCTTTCCTATTCCCAGACCCCCTTACCTACAAGAACTTATAACAAACATTACATATATTTACCTCCATGTCTCTCTTTGATCCTGTTTACCTATACTCTCTTCCACATACCTTCCTAAACTAACGTGATTATCTCTCCTTTTTCCAGGCCGTCTTACCTACGTCTACGAGTACGACAGCACGGGCCGTCTGGTGACCGTGGTGGCTCCGACGGGTACACGGGTCGGCGTGGACTCCTGGATGGGCGGCGAGGGTGCGCACCGGAGCCTCAGCGTGGGCGTGGGTGGCAGCCAGGGCGAACACAACGCCTACACTCTCACGCTGACCGGGAACTCCAAGGCCGTGTTTAACCAGGGTGAGTGTTTGGAAATTGTTGGTGGTGGTGGTGATAGTGTGTGTGTGTGGGGAGTGATGGCGTAGAGGGAACAGCGACCTCATATGAAAGATTGAAAAAGATGGCGGACATGTTATCTGGGAGGGCAAGAAGGAGGAAGGAGAGAGAAAGAGAAAGGGAGAGAAGGAGAGGGGGAGAGAGAGAAGAGACAAAAATTAGATTGAACAACATCTAGGTACAGAACAGGGAATAGAGACACGGAAGAATAGATAGGAACAAAACAAAATGATGATGATGATGAAGAAGACGAAGAAGAAGAAGGTGTAGATGGGGTGCTGAAGGTGGTCATGTTAGTGGTGTAAGTGTCGGTCACAGTTAGTTAGCTCCTCTTCTTTATTCTTTTGCATTTATCTTCTCCCCACTCTTTCCTTCCGACTCTTCTTCCTTCCTCTTTTCGTTCCTCTTATGTCTTTCAGTGTGACTTAAACCACTGAGATAAAGAAAGACATGAATAGGCAAACAAACAGAACATACAAAACACACAAAAAGCTCATCTACCAACCCCACCCCACCCCTACACACACATGCAGTTCATAGGCTCCATAAAAACGTCACATCGATCTCGGGGAAACAAATGACGCTCTGGACACCGTTGTTTGCACCGCGCGGAGCTTGATTGACGGTGCCGCGGCCTATCAGGTGACTCCCGTGTTTACCTGCCGGCACACCTTTTCGGGCGGCCAATAAATCACCTTAATTGCTCGCAGGTGAATTGGTAACAGGTGCAAACGTTGGCAGGTGTGAATATGGACCTAAGTATACAGGGGCTTGAAGGGAAGGTCAGGAAAGTTATTAAAAAGGGGTGTTGATGAGTTTGCGTGGGAGGAAGGGTGTGTGTGTGGGGTGGTGATGGACTTTTTTTTTTTTTTGTGTGTGTGTGTGTGTAGGGGGGGAGTGGGTTGGTTTAATGAGGATTTTATGAAGGGTAGGGTAATGTATGGTGTGTGTGTGTGTGTGTGTGTTGTCGGCACTACTGCTACTGGTGATGACTAATGTGTGTGTGTGTGTGCGCGCGTGTGTCGAAATTTGCATAAAAAATTACATAAAGACAACCTTCATGCTTGTTTTCCCTTGACTGCCATTAATTGTAGTAGTAGTAGTAGTAGTAGTAGTAGCAGTAGTAGTAGTAGTAATAGCAGTGGTAGTAGTAGTAGTAATAGTAGTAGTAGTAGCAGTGGTGGTAGTAGTAGTAGTAGTAGTAGTAGTAGTAGTAGTAGTAGTAGTAGTAGTAGTAATAGTAGTAGTAGTAGCAGTGGTAGTAGTAGTAGTAGTAGTAGTAGTAGTAGTAGTAGTAATAGTAGTAGCAGTGGTAGTAGTAGTAGTAGTAGTAGTAGTAGTAGTAGTAAAAGACGCCCGTAATTTGGTTGATGTTGATGTTAGGGGCAAAAAGTGGATGATGTGTGTTTGTATTGTAGTATATTTATATTTAATTTTACTATATTTTATTTATTTATTTATTTATTTGTTTAATTTGTTTATTTTATCTTATTTATTTATTTGGTTAGCTGGTTTGAATTCGGAGTTTTCCTTCTCCTAGGAGGACTGCCTACCACGGCTAACGAACCCCACCTGCCCGGGTTTGTGGTCAGAGTTTTCCTTCTCCTAGGTGAACTGCCTTACGCTAACGAGCTCCACCAGCCCGGGTTTGTAATCGGAGTTTGCTCTCCTAGGTGAACTGCCTTACGCTAACGAGCTCCACCAGCCCGGGTTTGTTGTTCGGAGTTTGCTCTCCTAGGTGAACTGCCTTGCGGCTAACGAGCTCCATCAGCCCGGGTTTGTAATCGGAGTTTGCTCTCCTAGGTGAACTGCCTTACGCTAACGACCTCCACCAGCCCGGGTTTGTTGTTCGGAGTTTGCTCTCCTAGGTGAACTGCCTTGCGGCTAACGAGCTCCACCAGCCCGGGTTTGTAATCGGAGTTTGCTCTCCTAGGTGAACTACCTTGCGGCTAACGAGCCCCACCTGCCCGGGTTTGTTATTCGGAGTTGTCCCTCTCCTAGGTGAATTGCCTACCACGGCTAACGAGCCCCACCTGCCCGGGTTTGTTATTCGGAGTTTTCCTTCTCCTAGGTGAATTGCCTACCACGGCTAACGAGCCCCACCTGCCCGGGTTTGTTATTCGGAGTTTTCCTTCTCCTAGGTGAATTGCCTACCACGGCTAACGAGCCCCACCTGCCCGGGTTTGTTGTTCGGAATTTTCCTTCTCCTAGGAGGACTGCCTACCACGGCTAACGACCCCCTCCTGCCCGGGTTTGTGGTCAGAGTTTTCCTTCTCCTAGGTGAACTGCCTTACGCTAACGAGCTCCACCAGCCCGGGTTTGTAATCGGAGTTTGCTCTCCTAGGTGAACTGCCTTACGCTAACGACCTCCACCAGCCCGGGTTTGTTGTTCGGAGTTTGCTCTCCTAGGTGAATTGCCTACCATGGCTAACGATCCTCACCTGCCCGGGTTTGTTGTTCGGAGTTTGCTCTCCTAGGTGAATTGCCTACCACGGCTAACGAGCCCCACCTACCCGGGCATACCTCCGGCACCTTCGCGGACGCCCCGGGGGACACCAAGGTGCCCTTTTGGGAGCCCTCCAGGACTGCCACGCTCGCCAGGGAGACCTTGGGCTCGCTGGCGCTCCTTAGCCCTGCCGAGGCGAGGAGGGCGGATGCTAGAACTCGCTTCTTAAAACTACCAGACTGGATTATGAAATAAATCATAAATACTGTGAAAGCGCTGCTCACTGCGTTTATCGTTTCTGGGATGGAAGGCCGAAGGCCTCGGGAACCCGCACAGAATATCCAAAAACTTCCTCCGTTTCCCTCTTTCTTTCTTTCTTCCAATTTTTATTTTTTATTACATGTTCCTTATCTTTAGTTGTCTGTTTTATTATTCATTTATATATTATTTTGCTCTTGTTAAATAGATAATTGAGAGAGTGGATAATGTCCGGAGGGGGAAATGTCCAGAAGGGAATATGTTCATGGGAGACTTTGTCAAGGGGGAAAACGTTCGGAGAAGTAAAGTCCATGGGGGAATATGTCCGGCACCCGCTACTACTACTACTTCTGCTGCTGCTGTTGTTGCTGCTGCTCCTGCTCCTGTTCCTACTAATACTAATACTAATACTAATAATGCTACTTCTACTGTTTCTGCTACTACTACTACTACTACTACTGGTAAAAGATCTGACTGGGGCTGTGTTACGAGTGGGGTCCCACAAGGTTCAGTATTAGGTCCACTGTTGTTTATTATTTATATCAATGACTTAGATACAGGAAGTAGTAGTGTTGTCAGTAAGTTTGCTGATGATACCAAGATCGGTAGAGTATTTGAGTCGGATTAGGACGCTAGTATTCTCCAGGATGAACTAAACAGATTGTATGACTGGGCGGATAAATGGCAGATGGAGTTCAGTGTAGGAAAGTATTCTGAGTGTAGGTAGGAACAACCCCTCACATAACTATTGCTTGAATGACACTCCCATAAGCAGGTCTGGGTGCGAGAGGGACTTAGAGGTCTTAGTGAGCTCTGATCTCCGTCCAAGAGCACAATGCACTCAAGCTAGAAATCGAGCAAACAGGGTACTGGGTTTTATTTCAAGGAACGCAAGCAACAGAAGCGCCGAAGTCTTCCTCAAGTTATATTTAGCATTAGGCCTCATCTTGATTATGCGGTTCAGTTCTGGTCACCTTACTATAGAATGGGTACCAAAATGTTAGAATCGGTCCAGAGGAGGATGACTAAGATGATTCAAGGGTTACGAAATTTGCCATACGACGAAAGACTCAAACAGTTAAACTTGCATTCTCTAGAAAGGCGAAGGGTGCGAGGAGACATAATCGAGGTTTATAAATGGATGAAGGGGTTTAATAAGGGAGATATTCATAAGGTTTTGTTGGTAAGAGAACCGGGTAGGACACGTAGTAATGGGTTTAAACTGGATAAATTCAGATTCAACAGGGACATAGGCAAAAATTGGTTTACTAACAGAGTGGTAGATGAGTGGAACAGGCTGAGCAGTCATGTGGTGAGTGTCAATACAATTATCACATTCAAAAATAGATTAGATAAATTCATGGACAGTGATATTAGGTGGGGTTAGGTTCATGGGAGCTTAAGTTCAAAGGAGCTGCCTTGTACAGGCCTACCGGCCTCTTGCAGACTCCTACGTTCTTATGTTCTTATGTAGTAGTAGTAGTAGGCTAGTAGTGGTAGTAGTAGTAGTAGTAGTAGTAGTAGTAGTAGTAGTAGTAGTAGTAGTAGTAGTAGTAGTAGTAGTAGTAGTAGTAGTAGTAGTAGTAGTAGTAGCAGTAGTAGTAGTAGTGGTAGTAGTAGTAGAAGTAGTAGTGGTGGTAGTAGTAGTAGTAGTAGTAGTAGTAGTAGTAGTAGTAGAAGTAGTAGTAGTAGTAGTAGCGGTAATGGTTGTTGTTATCCTGGGAAACTTTTACCATTTATCTATCAAGAGGATGGGCGAAGGGAATAGAGGAAAATAGAGAAGGGATGAACATTCTCTCTCTCTCTCTCTCTCTCTCTCTCTCTCTCTCTCTCTCTCTCTCACACACACACACACACACACACACACACACACACACACACACACACACGGCCTCCGCAGGGGATAAAGGAGATCACATGTTGGCCTCCTCGATTCTTCTACTCAGTTCTTCCTCCTCTTCCTCCTCCTCCTCCTCCTCCTCTTCCTTGTCTAAAAACTACTCTTCTTCCTCTCTTTGTATACTTTGCTCAATCACTCTTTTTTCCTTTTTTTTCTTATTTTGTTCAAAGTTTATTTTCACCATTAATTGTTTGTAAGCCGTTTTCCTATTCTTTTTTTTTTCTTAATATGCTTCATATGTTTTTTTTGTTTTTTTTTGGTAATTTCCTCTAAGTTATTTTTGTGTTCCCGTTCCCCAATCTTCTTCCTTTTTTTCTTATTTTTAGCCAATTTTGAACATCATTTTCCTATCATTTTCTCTTCCCTTTTATTCTACTTTTCTTTTACTTCTTTTTACCTTTTTTTTTTCTTTATCTTCGTTATCTCCATATTCCCTGTTTCATCTATGGTTCCTGACAGGCCTCCCTCTTCCATCTATCTATCTCCTCTCTCTCTCTCCCTCTCTCTCCCTCTCTCTCTCTCCCTTCCTATTCCTCCTCCCTCGGAAACAGTTTGTGAAAGGAAATTGGCGGACATGTTATCTGGGAGGGCAAGGAAGAGGAAGGAGAGAGAGAGAGAGAGAGAGAGAGAGAGAGAGAGAGAAAGGAGATTGAAAAACAGAGATAGATACAGAAAAGGGAATGGAGACACGGGAGAATAGATAGGAACAAAACAAAAGACAAGGGAAGGGAAGGTAAATGAAAAAGCGAGAGAGAGACAGAAGAGAACGCAAGATGGAGAAGGGGAGAGAGAGAGAGAGAGAGAGAGAGAGAGAGAGAGAGAGAGAAAGTGAAAGGATAAAGATGGAGGAGACAAGCAAAAAGAATGAAGAAGATAAATGGAAGTGAGAGAGAGAGAGAAAGCAATAAAGACACACATGGCTTAACAGTTTAGGACGCGAGGGACACATCAGATTACCAACAACCCAAGAGGCTCAACAAACATCCTTCGTCCCCCCTAGGACTCCACCTCCTTCTGGATCCCCCTTATAGGACTTTAGAACTCCCCTTTAAAATACCCTTTCTAGGAGTCAATAGCCGAATCCTTCTGATCATCCCCCTTTGAAGGACCTTTCTTGAACCCTAATAGGACCCCTCTGAGAGTATGACCTAAAATAGCTTTGTAGGATAACTTTTTCTAGGTTACCCATTAAACACCGCATCCTTAAGAACCTCTACCCTTGTTCAGGACTCTCCTCAAGGTTATATCAAACGTCCCTCGCCCCCAAGATAGGGAGGATTAGAAAAAAGACCCAGACCTAAATATAATAGAATCAGAACCCACAGAAAAGAGATCAGAACATAGTATAAAGAGTCTGAACCTATGATTAAACTCGTAAGGGCTTTCGCATACGCTAAGCTATAGTGAGATTGTTATTAATGGCCTTTTTATGATCTTTGGGGTTATTACTGTTGTTGTTTCTATTATTATTATTATTATTATTATTATTATTATTATTATCATTATTGTTGTGTATGAGCTTTAAAGATGTAATTGAGAGGAAATTGCTGTATAATGACTTTCTCGTGTTCCTTCAATCCTCTCCCCCTCCTCCTCCTCCTCCTCCTCCTCCTCCTCCTCCTCCTCTTCCTCTTCCTTTTCCTCTTCCTTTAAGGAGAAGAAACTGGCATTTTAGGAGGAAAAGAGTAAGACAAGGAAGTGAAGGATGCGTGAGAGAACAGGGAGAGGATGAGGAGAGAGAAAAAAGGTTAGACGGGCAACAGAGAGGAAAATGAATAGATTGAAAATGGAGGATGAGAAATATATGGAGGGAAACAGGGAGGGAAAACAGGGGAATGGATGGAGAGAAACATGGAGGGAAAACAGAGGAATGGATGGAGAGAAACATGGAGAGAAGGCAGAGGAATGGATGGAGAGAAACATGGAGAGAAGGCAGAGGAATGGATGGAGAGAAACATGGAGAGAAGACAGAGGAATGGATGGAGAGAAACATGGAGGGAAAACAGAGGAAT